>NC_037683.1:729614-756950 GCF_003255815.1 Theropithecus gelada | reverse complement strand
AAAAAAAAAAAAAAAAAAAAAAAAGAAAAAAAAATAAACCAGAATTTCATTTCTCCACACCCAAAGAACTGTGAGAATCCTGACCAGCAGGGAAGAGGCCATCAGCAGACACCAGGGTTGAGAAGACATTCAAATGATAGAAAGACTGACCAAAGTTGTTTTTTAAAATTTTACTCATTGAAAATTTTTTTCTTGAGACAAGGTCTTGCTCTGTCACCCAGGATGGAGTGCAGTGGCATAATCTTAACTCACTGTAGCCTTGAATTCTCGGGCTCAAGTGATCCTCCTGCCTCAGCGTCCCAAGTAGCTGACACCACAGGCCCACACCACCACCATGCCCCATTACTTTTTTTTTATTTTTTTGTAGAGACAGATTTTGGGGCACCCCCTGGTCTAGCCGCACGTATGCCCCCCAGTGGTGGTTCTGGGAATGACCAAGGTTGGCTACTCAAGTCAGTTGTCTGGGTGAGTTAGAGTGAGACACACACAGACACACTTCGCAGGCGCACCTGAGGGTTGGGGGGCGTTGGGGGTGGTTTTCGGGTACTTCTCGGCTCCCGGGCTCCCCAGGCCTCCCTTCCCAGCCCTCAGGCCGGAAAGCAGGGGTGACAGAGCACACAGAGACACAGGAGATTCCACAGCGGAAGGGGAGCTGACCCGCCTGCAGGCAGGCACCAGGACAGGGGCAGGGAGCCACCGGGGCCATCTTGCCCCTTTCAGGGTCAGGTTGTATGTCTGCTCTCTCCTGCCCCCACAGAGGCAATGCTAACAGCAGAGGTGTGACTGCCACAGCTCCCTCCACCACTGCGATTATGTCTCCGTATTTATTCCTGCTCACGGGGGTTTTACCTTACAGACAGGAGTCACACCTGTGATTCTTGCCCTTAGAAGCTCCCGCATCCCGGCAGGAGGTCCCCACACAGCCCCCAGACCACACCCCAGGTCTCAAGGTTGGTCGCTCTGCGGGGTGCACGTCCGGCCACGGGGCCGCCTGGGGGGCTCCTTGGGGTTGTGTCGTGAACGTGGATGTGCAGGCCTGGGCGTCTGCACTTGAGCGCGGGACTGGCTAGAGCAGGGCAGGCAGGTCGCCGGGGCAGGCGGGGGCCTCCTCCCGTGCCATTCCTGAGTAGCCACAAGAGTGCGTCCAGGCAGGTGGCAGGCAACACTCCACACCCATGCGAGGCGTGACCCGGTCACTTGGAACAGCTGGATCGGTTGCATCTTCCTCCTTAGCAATAACCCTCACGAGCATCAGATCCTTCCGGGAAGGCCATCGTGCGATCAGGCCGCACCCGGATCAGCAGGCACGGCACAGCGGGGCAGTAGACACCCTCAGAAAAGGTGCCAGGGGGTTGCTGGGGCTGGATGGCTTGTGTACTCATCAGTCACGATACTTCAAGAGCTGTTACCAGATTACCTTCAAAAAAAGGCTGTAACAGGCCAGGACAGGAGGATTGCTTAAGGCCAGGAGTTTGAGACTAGCCTGGGCAACACAGTGAGACCCTGTCTCTACAAAACATAAAAGAATTAGCCAGGCGTGGTGATGCCTGTAGTCCCAGCTACTCGGGAGGCTGAGCGGATGGGAGAATCGCTTAAGCCCAGGAGGTCAAGGCAGCAGTGAGCCCCAGCCCGGGTGACAGAGCAAAACCCTACCTCAAATTAAAAAGGGGGTTACCTTGTCGCTTTCATTGGCCTTTCCATGATTCCTGATGGGATGAGGACTTTCTTCATGGAATTACTGGCCAGTTTCCTGCTCTGTGAATGATCCCTCCACATCTCTGGTCACTTTTCCCTATTGGCTTTTGTCATTTTCTTTAGCAATATATAAAAGCACTTTAAATCTTAAGGACTTTAATTGCTCCCATGTATGGCCAATATTTATTATTTCTTTCCCAACTATTTCTGGCTGCTGCTGCTGTTTTTGTATTTCAAGGGAGGCGAGGGCAGGTGCAGCAAAGTAGCCGAGGTTGCCCTGGTCACCAGCCCCCGGCCTGGCCCAGCCTGCCTCTGCGTGCGGCCACCTCCTTCCCCGTTGGCACTTCTGCGTCTGTGTCTGCTCCTGGGGCTGCTGGCTTCGATGTCTCTTCCTCCTTTCACTTCCCCCGGCGGTTATGGCATGAGGAATGGAACCTCGTGGACCATATATAATACCCCCCAGGCCTTACTCGCTCCAGCAGACCCTACGGACCGGACTGTGTGGGACACGCCTGCGGCCACAGCAGCCACCAGATGGGTTGGGACTGCAGGGTCCCTGTTAGGACAGGGACAGGGGAGTGTCTGGCTGTTCTGGGACTCTGAGCTCAGGTGACGGATGGATGTGCCTTTCAGGACTGCAGGTGACGGACGGACATGCCTTTGGAGCAGTGCAGTGTGTGGGCACGTGGCAACCTCGCGTGCCGTCCTACTTTGAGGAGCGCCACCCTCGAGGCCTGCATGGCAGCAGCAGCAGATTCCAGGCAGTGGCGACTTGTCTCATCAACTCTGCAGAAAGGCGACGCGAATCCCCCCGTGATTTCATGATATGTCACTTTCAAACAGCATGGGCCACTGAATAACAGAAAGTCTATAGGCATTTGGTATTTACCTAAAACTTTATACATTCAAATTGGCACCAAAACCTGTCTCCTCCCGGACTCCATCTAGAATGTCCTAGAGCAGCTGGAGGTGGCTGATGGATGTGTGACCGCTCCCAGCACCCCGGGCCTCAAGCCTGCTAGGCTGTGCCAGGCTGTGCAGCCTGCCTCTGCGTGGGGCTGGCACCCCTGGCAGGCCCCTTGACCCTGACCCTAGCCCAGCTGATACCTGCTGTTCCATCCCCCAGCCACAGGGCAGGGAACCAGCTGGTAGCCAACATGGCTGTGCCCAGTAGTGGTTTGGACCCTGGGGACACCTGAGGTTGAGAGAGTGGCCCTCATCTGTGGCACACTGCTGACTGCACACGCAGGGTGGCCTGAGGGGGCAGAGAGCCCTCTCCCTGGTGCCCTCAGGCGGCAGGGGAAACGGGCTGTCTCTGCTCTCCCCTCCAGACCTGGTATCCCCCTCTCTGAGACTGCGGCCCCCCCCCAGCCCTCCTGCAGCTCCTCTCCATCCCCTCCCACGTCGGCCCCCCCGGCTGTGCCCTGAGGGGTGGTCTAGTGGCCCAGCTCCAACTCTGTCCAGGCAGGAAGGCCCTGCAGCAGTGACCTCAGAGGAGTGGGCCCAGAAGCTGGGCCTGGGGCAGCCCCTGGAGAGCACTGAGAGGACAGACCCATGCGGCGGCCGAGGTGGAGGATCAGGTTTAATGGTCACTATGAGGGGTATCGTACACCGTTCCGAGCCCGGCCCCCGCCCCAGACCTCCCTCAGCCGGGAACACAGCCAGGTGCCCTCAGACCCCTGGCTCTGCACAAGGGGGGCCTGCCCCCTACCCCAGCTATATACACGAGCGCCCATCCTGCCGACTGTGGACAAAAGCTGGGAGCTCCTCCGAGTCAGGAGCCCCTACAGTCCACCAGCTGCGCGGCCGGGTCCAGGGGCCCACTGCGGTACCGGTGACGTTCTTGAAACCCAGGACCCAGCCCCAGCCGGGCCCCTGCCAAGCCCCAGGCCTCTGTGCTGGGATGGAGCCTCCAGATTGAGGCTGGTAAAAGCTGAACTCAACAGCAGCAATGAGAGTGCTGGGTGAGCCTGGGGGGATGGGGAGCAGGCCCCACCTGGAGCCTCCTCTGAAGGAGGGGACGCTGCGCCCTTCCCTCCTGCTGCCCAGATGTCCCTGCCGGGTCTGGCGCCGGCTGAGGTCTGAGTAAGCGGGGAGAGGGGGTGGCAAGAGAAGTGGAAGTGAAAGCACAGACAGTCGGAGACTCGGCCAGTGCAGACAGAGCCAGAGACTCGGCCAGTGCAGACAGAGCCAGAGACTCGGCCAGTGCAGACAGAGCCAGGCTGGGCAGCCTGGCGACGCTGGCCCCACGCACACGGGCCACCCTGGTGCTGGTGATCGATACGGCAGGGAGGGGGTGGGCAGGGAGGGTCCTGAACACATGTGGGCTGCTGGGCTGGGGTGCCTATGCTGTAACTAGCAGCACAGTGCTTAACTAGTTAACAAGAAATGCTGCTTCCCTTTGAACTGTTTCGGGGGTGTAGAAATTGCACTTATTTCTATGAACCCCATGGAGGGGATTCCCAAAGCCGAGCCTCCAGGCGAGGCATGGCAGGTCAGTGCCTGGCCGCTGAGCATCCACGGGCCATGGGGCGGGATCCTCCCGGCCCCCAGGGACTGAGGCCTCTGTGGCCATGGGTGCGGTGAGGACCGGAACCCACGGGGGGAACCTGAGCAACGTCTGAGGTGCCCTGAAGTGGCTCCAGGCAAGACCAGAGCCGCACAGTCCCGGGGAGCATGAGGCGGCCCAGCCCCAGGTCCCTGTGCAGACGGAGCGGCCTGATGGCGACTGGGCGGAGGCCTCTGCCCCTCACAAGACGTCGTCAAAGTCCAGCAGCTTTGAGTGCTGGCGGCTCTTCCAAAGGCGATACAGCCGGAAGTCAAAGTACGTCTCGATCATCTGCTTCCCTGGGCGGAGCGGGGGGCAGGAGGCTCAGGCCTGGCCGGCAGCCTCGGGATCCCGCCCCACCGAGGCCCCACAGCGGCTGCAGAGCTTGGGCCCAGCCTGGGTAACTCACCTTGGGCTGAGAGCTCCAGGGGTGACTCGAAGGTGACCCTATAAGGAGTCATGAGGGTCCTGAGGTTCTGGAACAGCTGGAAGAAGGGGGGTGCCGTGAGTCTGAGGCAGAGAGATGGGGAAGGAGGAGGGGGGAAGAGATGGGGAGCAGGGCCCACCCTCTTTTCTCAGACCCCCCAAACCTGGCTGCACTCAGGCAAAAGGGATTTCTAGGGGAATGCCCGGGTCAAGGAAAAAAAAATGCCAGGAAACACGGAAGGCCCTGCCTTGTCTGTCCACGTTGGGGGTTTCCAGAGGCCTGGGGTGGGGCCTGGGAGTCACTGTACCTTCTCCCCATTGGGGTTCCCCAGAATGTAGCAGCCCATGATGTGGATGACGTTCGGCTCTGGGTTCACTTTACTCATCAGGCGGCTCAGCCGCTTCCAGAAGCTGGTGGAGAGGGGCGTGTCACCCAGTGGCAGGGACAGGCATCCTGCTCCACAGAGGGGACCGTGGGGGAGGGACACTCCGGAGCCTGGACTCTGCCTCCAGCCCTCCCCGCGCCCAGGGCACCCGGCTTCTCACTGAATCATGTCCTCTTCCTTCTCCACTTTGGCAAAGGTGGCCACCTTGTTCTTGAGCAGATAGAGGTGTCCAGGGCCTCCCTGTAAGAAGCTGTGGTCAGGCACCTGCTCCTCCTTCCTCCCCCTCTCCCACACACATGCACTCGCGCACACGCGTGGGAGGTGTTTTTGGTCGTCCTCTCTGGGCCATGTCTCTTCCCCTTGGTCTCCCTGACCCTACGCCTCTTCCCCTTGGTCTCCCCTCCAAACACCTCTTCTTCTTCATCTCCCCCACCACGTCTCTTTCCCTTGGTCCTCCACAACTTCTACATCTCTTCCCCTTGGTCCCCCCCCCCCCATGCCTCTTCCCCCCGTCCCCCCCCCCCAGGTCTCTTCCCCTTGGTTCCCCCACCCCATGCCTCTTCCCCTTGGTCTCCCCCAACTTGACCTCTTCCCCTTGATCTTCCCCCACCCTGCCACGATTCTTCTCCTGGGCCAGAGAACACTGAGCCCCACCTGGCAGAAAATCAGCATCTTCCAGATCTTGGCTCCCTTGTGGTAGACGTTCAGCTTCCTCTCTATCTCCTCTGTGGGAGAGTGGGTGTGAGCGCTGCGGCTCCCACCCCAGCCCCAGGGGCACCCCCTGCCTGTGTCTGCTCTCCCAGCCCCAGGACCAGCAGAGAGGGGCCAACGACACACATACCAAGGATGTCCTCGAAGGTTGCGTGCTCATGGTCCTGGGGACAGACACAGGCCACAAGGCCACATCAGGGCTGCATCAGAGCCAGCAGCGTCACAGCCCGCTGGGGACCTGGGGTGCCAGCGCTGGCCCAGCGTGGGGCTGCAGGAGGGGATCTGTGGGGGCAGGCCTGGGGCGGGACTCACGTAGAGGATGGGGATGATGGAGGGGTCGTCCCGGCGGATGATGGTGGGGATGTACTCAGCCTTCGGCACCTTGGAGGAAATGAGCTAGGGAGACAAAGAGCTGCTCAGGGGCCCCAGGCCCATCCAAAAGCCAAGGGGCTGTGGGAGCCCCCATGAGGCTACCTTCTGGCTGCCAGGCAGCCCAAGGGTACAGCCCTGTGAGACCCCCTCCCGCAGGCAGCCGGAGAAGGCTGCGTGGTCCCAGGCAGAGCTGGCTGGGCTCTTGGGACAGGGCCGAGTCCTGCTGGGGTGCAGAGGAGCACTGCCCGGGCTGGGCCTCACCATGACCTTTGGTGGCACGAAGCCCTCGGTGTCGCACGCCACGGCCTCCAGGCCCTTCTCCGTGTCCCAGTCCAGGTCCTCGAAGGCCTCGTCCAGCGTGCAGTGGGAGCTCTGCAGGTCACTGCCTGGGAAGCAAGAGGGTCACCAAGACAGCAGGCCTGGTAGCACCTCCTGTCCTGGCCACGGCCCCGAGGCCCACAGTGCCCGAAAGGCCCGTCCTGGAGGGTCCTCCAAGCAAGTGAGAGGACTATGCAGAGGCCGCCGCCAGCCCGGCAGGACACGCCTGCGGACACCACTGGGTAGCGGCCTGATGTGGGGAGGGAGACCCTGGTGCCAGGCTGGTGGACGGCGCGTGCAGGCATCAGCTCCAGCCAAGTCGGCAGGGCGCCTGGGAGGGAGTGGGGGCGGGCACTGCAGTCCCCTGCCCCTCAAGGCCTCTTGCGAGTGGCAGTGGGCACAGCCCTACAGGCGCCCCCGGCCAGCACTGCCGCAGCCGTTAAGTTAGCCCCATTTTTGAGATCGGAGATGCTGAGGGCGTCCCCATCTCACAAATAGGCAAACCAAGGCTCAGAGTGCAAAAGCGCAGCCCAGCGGCCCTGGCAGGGGACCCCCAGCAGGGGTCTAGGGTCTAGGGGAGGCTCTGGGAAAGGTGGGCGGGCCTGTGCGGGGCACCTACTGTCTCGGGAGTCGTGGGAAGTGTCGGCTTTCATGGGGGTGGGGTCGCTCCAGGACCGGCTGAAGCTCCGCTCGCGCCGCTCAGCGAACGCTGCAGAGAGCAAAACCCGCATTAGCGAGCGGGCGAGGTGGGGCCTCTGGAGACTCAGGCCCCAGGCAAGGGGACCACGGGGACCCTGGGCAGAGGATGCTGATGTGGGTGTGGCCTAAGGCACATGAAGCAGACACGGACCGGAGACTCGGTTGGTTCAGGGGCAGGATCTGTGAACACTGGGGCGGGGCCAGAGGCGGAGCCTGGGAGAGGAGGAGCCTGTCGGGCTGGGGGCGTGGCTGGGGGGAGGAGCCTGTGCCGGGCTGGGGCGTGGCTGGCGGGGGGGGGGCCTGTGCCAGGCCGGGGGCGTGGCTGGCAGGGGAGGAGCCTGTGCCGGGTTGGGGGCGTGGCTGACAGGGGAGGAGCCTTGTCGGGCTGGGGGCGCGGCTGGGAGGGGAGGAGCCTGTGCCGGGCTGGGGGCGTGGCTGGGAGGGGAGGAGCCTGAGGCAGGGCCTGGCTGGGGTTAGGGCCGGGGGGGCCAGGAGGGCGGGGGGAGAGGGGGGGGTCGTTCTCAGCACAGCTAGCAGCACGCAAAGCCCCAACCAGCCAAGCGCAACGCCAGCCCCCCACCCCCCCCCACAGGGCCTTACTCTGGGCCTTCACCCTCCGGCTGCCGACCATGCGCAGGTGTTTGCGGAAGTTCCTGGGGGAGGAAGTGAGGGGCTGAAGGCCTTGAGGGGGTGGCGGCAGCCCCTGCCCACCTAGTGCCCTTCGGGCTAGCGCTCTACTCTCACCCCTTCGGTGTGGGAAGCCAGTGCTCTCCCTGGCTCCTGGCACCATCTCCCACCCAAAGGCAAATCCCACCCAGTGCTCTCCCCATGAGAGCCTTCCAGGGCTCCCCTTCGCCTCCAGAACAAAGGTGCAGTGCCTGGCGCTCTGGATCAAGTTTCCTCCGAAGCTGCATTCCCAGGCTCTGACCTTCCATCCTCGCCCGGGACTCACACCCTGAGCCTCCATGCCCATGTGGCTGAGGATCCAGCCTGCCTGCACTGCAGCAGAGCGGGGCTCCTGTCTGCACCACCCCATGGCGGGCTGGGGGCCTGCAGGAGCCCCCTCTCCTGCTCTGTGTCCTTGAGCCACCTCAGGGGCAGGTCCTCTCCTCCACCAAACTTTGGACCCTGCCAAGGCCCAACATCCGAAACGGGCAAAAAAGTTCCCCAGACATAGCTCTGTAGTTGGAGCGGGGGAGGGGGCCTTGCCTCTGGCCCCATCCCAGACAGAGACCCGTGCCCTCGGAATGCAGGACAGAGGGTGAGATGCTTTCCTGCAGCCCGGGCCACATGGCCTCTCCTGCCTGCCACGTCCCCAGAGCAGGGCCAGGCCAGTGGTCGCCACCACCCTTCCCCCATCAGGTCTGCCAGGGCCGAGGGGGCCCAGGCCAGGCCAGCACAGACCAGAGATGGACCCTGGTGGCGAGTGGCTGGCAGGCCCTACCTCTGGATTACAGACGCGGAATCATTCTCCCGTTTCCGGCGCTTCCTCTCCGCGTAGCCCCTGAACACCCTGGGAAACCACCGCGAGTCAGCACTGCCCTTGGCCGGAGGCAGGAGGGACACAGACGTGGGGACAGTGGTGCGAGCAGAGGGCCCAGCAGGGCGTCTGGGGCATGGGGCCAGGCAGAGGAGTCCCAGCCTGCCTCACCTGTTGAGGCCCAGCTCCCGGCAGGCCCTGCTGCGACCTCGGTGCCCGCTGGGAGCCAGGCCCACAGAGAGCGGCACTCCCTCAAGACCCAGGTCCCTGGCCTGCCCAAACCTATTTGGGGGTGGGAGGGTCTCCCCAGGGACAACGGCTGTGCCCTTAGGCACCAAGTCATACAGGTACTTACGAGATGCTGAAGCCAGGGCCAAAAGGGATGGCGTGAGAGAGAAGACACAGTGAGCTCAACCCTGGGCCTCCCCTCAGCCCCCACCCGGCCCCTGCAGTTCCCTTCTTGTCACTGACCCAGTAGATCCCTCACAGGTAACCCAGCCGCCAGCAGGATGCTGGCTACACTGCCAGCCAGCCCTGAATAGGCAACGGAAGCTTATGTCACTGCAGCCCATGCCACCAGGACCGGTTGCTGAGACCGGGCAGCCTGAGGCTGGGAGTGGGGTGGACTCCCCCTGTGCAGGGCACTTCTTTGGTGTGGGGGCCACTGCAGCAAAGGGAACTTCCCTGGAAGGAACCCCAAAACAGAAAACCCAGATGTATGTCCAGACAGAGAAGAGCAGGTCCCTGGGGGGACCCCAAAACTGTCATTGCCTGTGGCACATATGAAACAGAAGTAGGCTTCTATTTAGGAGTTGAGGGAGGGCAGACACAGGCTGAGGAGAGGGGATGGGAGCAGGAGAACCACGCCACACCCCACACCCCACTGACAGCTCATCAGCTGCAGCCCTGGGCCGGGTCCCCTGACCAGAGGACTGTGGGGGGGCTGGGCACCAGCCATGAGAGGGGAAGAGCAGCCAGCCCTGGCCTCCCTGGCAGGCCTGGCACAGCATGGGCACATGGGGCTGTTCAGAAGCAGCCACCCTGGTAGGCCCAGAGGCTGGGAAAAAGCCGTGTTTCCTGAGCAGCAGAAGGAGGCCACCCGGCCCTGACCCCACATCGTGGAACAAGACTCACGCTTGCATAGTTGTGGTTGCTGTCTGGAAGCTGAAAAGATTTTCCTTGGGGAACCAGGTACGAATGGGGATGTCGTCTAAAAGAGACAAAAATGAGCGGTGGCTGGGTGAGGTCTCTCCCTCCCTGTTGGGAAGCAGATGCTTCTGAGTCCGGGGGTCAGCAGCAGCGGGCAGCCAGGGCGGGTGGGGGGAGGCTGGCACAGGGTGGCATCCCCCCACGGGCCCAGAGGGCAGTGCTCAAATGTCTGCTGCTCACTCACCAAGACTATGCTCTTGGTGACCTGACGCTTTCATTTTTTTTGGCTTAACTTTCCCTTTGGCCACCCAAAGTTTGAGGAACATTCCTTTGAAAGCACGGTCTGTCTCCAGGAGGCCCAGGAAAAAAATGCATCTGTTTCCCTTGGGCATCTGAGGCCTTCTCCGCAGCCCCCATGCTCTAGCTGGAGGCCCTCGCTGAGGCTGGAGACCACCTTGCTGAGGGTTGTCCCCTTCCCAGGGGCCCCACAGCCTTTCCCTGATGCCCAAGTGTGGGGACCGTGGAGTGACATTCTGCCTGGTGGACAAGCTACCACTCAACTCAACAGTCCTGGGGAAACGGGCCCACTGCCTGGCTGGGCCCCAACAGCTTCCCAGGACTCTTGGAGGGCAGCCCAATCTCCCGATTAAGCGGTGTTTCCTCCCTATATATCCCTTAAGATCCTCCCAGGCCCCCTCCTCTGGGAAGCACTCCTTGATTGACCTGGTGCTAGCAGGGCCAAAGCAGACTGTGAGGCCTGGCAGATTTTGCTGAGGAGCTGAGGGAACTCACGGCTCATAGAGTGTGGAGGCAGCAGCAGGAGCCTGCCGGGTTTAATCTTGAGTCCGCTGGCATACTGTGACCTGAGCACCCATCCCCTGTTCCAAGCCTCACAGTGGCTGCTGCTGTCAGACCCTGGCAGTGGCATGCACCCCCAAACCTGTCCATGCCCCGACGCAAGCCCCTCACCAGACACACGGTCAACACTGTACATCCTCTCCAGCTTCTTGCGGCGGCCAGAGGTCTCAGGCAGAGGTGGCTGGTCCAGACCAAAGGCCCGAGGGGTGGGGCCAGGAGCCAGCTGTGCACATCCGGGGCATTCCTTAGAGCCCTGGCGGCTGCCCGCCCAGCTCTGGCAGGGCCTGCTGACATCCTCCCGGCTGCCGCCAGGGCTGGCGCGCAGGGGCTGGCTGTGGTGGTGAGGGTGCCGCTGCCGCCGCCCCTTCACCACCGCCAGCTCAATGGCCTCCGCCTCGGGGCTGGGCAGCAGGGCAGGCTCCCCAGAGATGGTGTACACTCGAGGCTGGGGGCCCTCGCCTGCGGGCTTCCTAATGCCGGGCTCCTCTGAGAGGCTGCCCTCGTAGCAGCCGTTGGAGACGAGGGACAGGCGGCGCTTGTTCTGGGGGGCCGGCTGCATCTCGGGGGACCCGTCGTGGCCAGAGTAGGCATCAGCCAGCAGGTGATCTGGGAGAGACACTGGGTGAGCCTGCAGCGGCGTGGCCCCCCGCTGCTGGTTTCATAGCAGGCCGAAGGCAGAGAATACCCAATGGGCACCTGGCGTCTGTGGGGGGCTGGGGCTGCTCAAACCCTAGTCACTGGCGTGTTTCTGAGCCCCTCACTCCTATCTGGGCCTGAAGCCCCTGCATGTGTGTGGGGGCGGGGTGACTCCGCGCTACCTGTGTACGGTCCTGCTGGGTAGGAACATGCAGGCCACCCCCCAGCCTGCGATCGCACCGTTTGCCTGGTGCCAACTTCCCCCTCCCCCCACCAGCTGGCCCCCAGAGGCAGTGGTGCCAGCCCTGGGGGAGCCAGGAGGCCTGTTGCCATGCCAACGGCCCAGGCGGGGTGGGTGCCATGGTGACGAGCGGCTGGGAACTGCTCCTGGGGCTCGGGCAGGGAGGGCAGGGGATGTGAGGAAGCCAGGCCGGCAGGGCGCCCGGCCCACGCGCAACCAATGCCCCTCACGCTCCACCCCCGGAGGCAGGGATCAGCATCCCCTGGGCTGGGGGGTCTGGGCAGCCCTGGCATGGCCTCGCGTGCCCTACCTGCGCCGTTGCGGTTCTCAGGGTGACTCTGGGACAGGTACTCTCCAAACGCTCGAGCTGCTCTGAGGGTGGACAGAGAGGGCACGGTCGGAGGCCACGGCACGACCCTCCCAAACACAGGGCGGCACAAGAGCCGGGGATCCGGTCCCCAGCCAGGCCTTCGGCGTTGGAGGGAGGGTCGGGGGTCGTCCCCTCCGGGAGCCCACACACCCTTGGTACTGGTGCGCCCTGGCCAGGCCTGCAGGCCCGGCCCCTGCCCGTCGGCCCGTGGAGAGGGGTCGCGAGGCTGGTTGGCTGCTGTTCCCTGGGGAACCGAGGCCACTCCCGACCCGGGGGGTGCGCTCGCCCACCATGCGCTCGCGAGGGGAGGGGACAGGAGGGCAGGGCAGGGGGCCAGGAAGAGGGAGGCGCGGCGAGAAGCCAGAGGAGGGGGCGCGGGGCGCGGGGAGGGCGCCGCAGTGGGAGAGGCTGGGGCCCGGGAGCCCGGGGAGCACCGCGGGGCAGGGGCGGACTCGGGCGGGGTCGGGGGTCCGAGGCGGGGTCCCGGGAAGGCGGCCCCGCCGCACTCACCGCACTTTGGCCGCCACCGAGGACATGGCCTCGCTCCTCAGCGCCCTCCTCCTGGAGGCGGCGGCGCCCATGGTCGAGGCGGCGGCGCATCCCCCGGGCCTCAGAGCGCGCCCCGCGCCCGCCGCCTCCGCCGGGGTAGCCGCGCCGCGCCGGGGGTCGCGCTTGGGCTCGGGTTCGGGGTCTCGCTCAGGCTCCGACTCGGGCTCGGGCTCGGGCTCGGGGTCGGGCCCGGGCCCCGCATGGCCGCACCCGGCGCTCCGCGCGTGCCGCCGCTCCCGGGAGAGCGCTGCCCGGACCGAGGGCTGGCCCCGCCCATCGTGACGTCAGGACCCGGGCGGGCTCGGAGGGGCACTCGGTCCCGCCCACTGTGACGTCAGGGCCCGGGAGCGCTCGGAGAGGACAAGTGACCCCGCCCACCGTGACGTCAGGGCTCGGGTTGGGGGCGGGGCCGGACGGCCTGGCTCCACGCCCTCTCGTCCAGGCCTCCAGAGCGGGGAAACTGAGGCCAGCGGCCGCCTGTTCGCAAAGTCCTGGGCCCTCGGCCCTCATGATCTGCAGGGGTCACAGGGCGGCCGATTCTCCCTCCCCTTACACAAAAGGGCTCCCTGTGCAGTTTGGGACCTGGAAACTGAAGGGGAAGCCGGTTTAGGGGCACCCAGTGTGCTCGAGGCCAGAGGGAGCCAGAGGGTCCTGTCCTGGTCCTGGGGGCCACAGCTCCATGCAGACTCTGGGAGCCCTACCTGCCTGGCCTGCAGTTGCCACCCTAGGGGCTCTCAGGCCCCAGCAGTGGGGTCATTTGAGGATGGCTGGGGACTGCCCAACCTCGGCGACCACCCATATCAGGGACAGCCAGTAGTGTTTCTTTGCGACAGGGACCTCAGCCCGGGGGACACGTCCAACACTCAGATCCACCTTTATTGAAACATCACATGGCAGCATCAGGGCTCCCACACCTCACAGGGCTTCGGGGGCCTCACAGGGCTGCAGCGGGTTCACAGGGCTCCGGGGGGGCTCACAGGGCAGCAGGGAGGCTCACAGGGCTGCAGGGGGTCAGAGGGCGTTGGGGGGGCCCCACACGGGGGGCGGGGGGCTGAGAGAGCAGCAGGGAGGCTCATAGGGCTGCAGCAGGTTCACAGGGCTTTGGGGGGCCTCACAGGGCTGCAGGGGGCTCACAGGGCTCTCACAGGGCTGCAGGAGGGGTTCACAGGGCTGCAGGTAGGCTCATAGGCCTTTGGGGGGCCTCACAGGACTGCAGGGGGCTGACAGAGCAGCAGGGAGGCTCACAGGGCAATAGGGGGTTCACAGAGCTTCGGGGCCCTCACAGGACTGCAGGGGGGCTCACAGGGATGCAGGGGGTTCACAGGGCTTCAGGGGCCTCACAGGGCTGCAGGGGGAGCTCACAGGGCCCTGTGTGCAGGGCTGCAGGTACAGAGAAGAGGCCCAGAGAATCCTAACACAGCCTGGGGCTCCGAGGAAAGCTGGGGCTTCCAGCAGGGCAGGTACAGAGGACCCTAGGAGTTGGCAGCAGCCTCAGCCTTGGGGACAGTCCCACAGAAGACACTGCATCTGGGCTCTTTAGCACAGGCCTCTACCCATCCTGGTCAGAGGAGCCCTCGGACAGTTTTGGGAGAGCCAGGCTGGGGTGTCCATGTTGCAGCAAGGACTCGTCCTCCTGCAAGCAGACCGTATGTGGCACGTGAGGACTAGGCAGGGACGAGGCTGTGCAGCGCTGGTAACCCAGTGGGACCACAGGGAGGGAGTGTCCGGCTCAGGGCGAGGCACTGAGGCTCAGCTGCGGGCATGAGGTGGGGCCACGCCCAGCTACTCACCGAGTCTGAGCCCCGCTCCGCCGAGGTACTCTGGAAGTCTGCGTATGCATCCCTGGGGACGTCCAGCAGCTCCTCCTCATACTCCGTCTGGTAGTCAGATTCGTCTGGCGCCGAGGGTAGGGCCACATCAGTTCCCTCCCAAGGAAGGGACCATGCCCAGCACAGCCACACTCAGAGGCAGAACTGGTCACAGATGCCCACCCCTGCCCCTAGGTGGCCAGGGGCCCCACAGGCAGCCACCCGGTCCCAGGGCAGCCCTGCACACCACCCCTGGTGTTTTTTTTTTTTTTTTTTTTTTTGAGACAGAGTCTCGCTTAGTCGCCCAGGCTGGAGTGCAGTGGCACGATCTCGGCTCACTGCAAGCTCCGCCTCCCGGGTTCACGCCATTCTCCTGCCTCAGCCTCCCGAGTAGCTGCGACTACAGGCGCCCGCCGCCTTGCCCGGCTAATTTTTTGCGTTTTTAGTAGAGACGGGGTTTCACCGTGTTAGCCAGGATGGTCTTGATCTCCTGACCTCGTGATCCGCCCGTCTCGGCCTCCCAAAGTGCTGGGATTACAGGCGTGAGCCACCGCGCCCGGCCAACCACCCCTGGTTCTGTCTGCCTCCAGCCTTGCCCCAGCATATCACTTGGTAGGTCTTCCACAAGGACAAGGGGTGGGTAGACACTCCTCCCCTTGTCAGCCAGGCACCCTTAGGGCTCCAGCACCCCAGACCAGGCCTCTGTGGACAGCAGCTGCCTTGCCCAGGGCTCTCTCAGCCCACAGCAGCCACGAGAAGGCGTCTCCCGGGAGAATGTCCAGTTCTGCTGTCAGGAGGCCACTGGCCGAAGGCCCAAGCGCAGGGCCCTGGATGGAGCGTGGAGGGGAGTGGCCCTTCTGGCCCTGCTGCCCCTCCAACAAGCAGCCTTCATTCCCATTCCCACTGGGTGGGGTGGGGTGGGAGGCAAAACGTGGTTCTACCTCAGGCCTGAGGTGTGGCTGGGACTTGGGGTGAATGAAGGGCAGAGGCTGGGTGGCCCAGGGTGGTCAAAGTCCCACTGCTGTGGGTACACGTGGTGCCCGGGATGGAGGAGCGCCACCAAGCACCCCAGCTGCTACAGCGTGGCCATGGACGTGGGCAGGAGGGGAGGCCGTGGGCCTCTGGGGTGGGGGCGTCGAGCCCAACACAGCATCAGGAGGCCACGCAGCCGCGAGCACCTCATCTTGGGCCTCCACTCACCATCCACCATGGCGGGCTTGGCGGGCTCAATGCAAGACACAATTTCAGCAAGGTCCGTGAAGGAGGCGTTGGGACAGGTGAGGACCTGGGGGTGGGGTGAGGACAGCATGTTGCCCGTGGACACCCACCTGCCAGTCCCCAGCCTGCTTCCTGTGGGAAGGCCCCACCCACCCTGTGCCCTCTCTGTAGCCTCCGCCTGCCCCCCAAGTTGGGGCAGGGGCAGGGGCCGGGGAGATGCGCAGTCCTGAGCAATCCTTGTCCTAGCCCTGGAGTCTTTGACCAGTGGGGCAGGGCCTGTGGCCTGAGGAACTGGGCGTGGTCTGGGGAGCTGGGCGTGGCCTGGGGAGCTGGGCGTGGTCCCGGCGCCCGCACTCACCTCACTCGAGGGCCTCTTGCTTGGGCCCTGCTGGTCGCGCAGCATCTTCTCCAGCACGCCACTGCGGCCCCAGATGTCAAACACCGTGCGCCCGTGCTGGTACCCCACTTCCTGTGCACACCCCCAGGGCCCCATCAGGAGGTGTGGGGAGCCCTCCACTTCCTGTCTTCTCAAAAGGGGGAAGCGGGGAGGGGCAGCCACCGGAGTGCCCTCCGCCCGCCTCCGCCGCTGCGGGTGTGGCCGGCACTCACGCAGATCTCGTTGAACTTGCTGAAGTCCAGGGTGCCGTAGCTGTCGATAGGGGGGCGCAGGTACTCGCAGTAGTCACTGCTCTTCACCACCTCCAGCTGCCGCACGCAGCACACGTAGGCCAGGCGCGTCTGAATCTCCGCCATGTTCAACACCTGCTACCGTCACAGCCGCCTGAGTCTCCTGCCCTGGCCCCTACCCCGTCCCAGCATGGCCCGTAGTGCAGGACAGGTTCTGGGGACCCATCCTCCGACCTGGGGCTGCGGGGAGAGGGTAGCAGCTCCCGGCCGGGGGTCCCCCCTGCAGGCTGCCACAGCCTTCAGGCCCGTCCGGCCTCGTCCCTTCTTTCCCCCGAGCTGGGCTCAGGCAGGGGTGGTGAGGGGTCGCCCCAGACCTGCTGGCCTCAGAGCCCAGGAGTGGCCCCCACTTCCCTGCCACAGGACAGGTGTGGGGCTGCAGGGAGGAGCCGCAGGGACAGCCCAGTTCGCCCGGTAGCACCCCACCTTGACTTTCGTGGCCAAGGGGTTCCAGCGTTTCCACAGCAGCCACCAGCCAGACAGCGCATCCCCATAGTTGGTGAGGTCCGTCTCATCTCGGCTGCCCACATCAATGGCAATCACCACTTTTGCCCCCATGGACCGGGCCACATCCGCTAGGGAGAAGCCAGCCCTGGTTACCCCCTGGACAGGCATGCAGAGCCAGGGGACGGGGACAGAGCCTGCCTCCCTGAGACCTGACCTGGGGGCTGTGGGGTCTCCTCTCTGCCGTTACCCACACGCCCAGCTCAGTGGGCTGCTGTGGGCACACAGCTGTGTCCTGGGCCATTCTGACCGCATATCCCACAGGTGACAGGAGTGGCCTGGTCCCCAGCAAGGCCGACACCTGCAGGCTGTTAGTTTCTGACTGTGGGCACAGATGGGGCTTAATTGCTCCCAGTTACTCGACTTGGCCTTTGTTCTGCACGCTGCTGAGCTGACTAACAGGGCCATATGCTGGAGCACATGCTGCCGGTGCCTGCGTGTGCGTGTACACGCGTGTGCATGTTCTCGGAGCTCTGATGCC
The DNA here is from genome assembly GCF_003255815.1 of Theropithecus gelada. NCBI lineage: Eukaryota > Metazoa > Chordata > Mammalia > Primates > Cercopithecidae > Theropithecus > Theropithecus gelada. Next base: position 739,817 of record NC_037683.1, on the reverse strand, counting down.
AGCTTGACATTTTTCCTTGGCACACTCTAAGGAAAACGTGTTCCAGCCCAGCCTTCTCGGAGCAAAGGCAGCAGCAGCAGGGGCCGTGGGGCGGCGTGACCCAGGAGCCTGTGCTCCTGTCAGGTGTGGTCCCCACAACCGCAGTACCTGGGAGGTTGTTGATGTAGCCCCCATCCATCAGCAGGTGTCCGTCCTTGGGGTCACAGAGAGGGGGCATGTAACCGGACAGGGACATGCTGGCACGCACATACCGCCACAGGGAGCCTGGGGAGGGGGCCCGGAGTCGCTGGTTACCCGGAGGAGGCTTCTCCTGGGTCCAGGGGTCAGGGCCTTGCCTCTGCAGTCTTGGAGCTGGTAGGTCCCACCTCACTGAGGCCACCTCCACAAAGGGAAGCACATGGCCCAAGGGCTGAACGAAATTGAGTTCTTTCTCTGGGGTCGCACTGCATTACGTGTGCCCAGGACTTCCAACTGCTGTGACCTCCTCACCCCAGGAGTGAGGGAGCCCCTCACTTTGTCCTCCCACATGATGTCCATCAGTCTAGCCCACATCACTGATTCTGCGAGGGTCCTGTCTGGCCTTCTGAGGTCTCTGGCCCAGGCCACGCCCCCTCCTGTCTGAGGTCTCAGGCCCAGGCCACGCCCCCTCCCGTCTGAGGTCTCTGGTCCAGGCCACGCCCCCTCCTGTCTGTGCGCCTAGTAGGGGCATCCTGCGTCCTCCATGGACAGAGCTGCCCACAGGAGACCCCCGCGACCTTCCCGACCCCCGGGGCTGCTGGGCTCTCCCCCTGCCCACACCTCGCACCCAAGCAGCCGCCCCTGCGCGGCAGGAGTGCTCACCATCGGTGTGGACCCGCATGGCCGAGGCTGTGATGTCAGTGGTGATGGCGAAATAGGGAATCCACAGGTCCTGCGGGCGGACGGGGCTTAGACGGACCCTCTCCCATCACGCTTCTGTCCCGTGTCTGGGGAGGCTGACTCAGGGCCAAGAGGCGGGGGCCAGGAGGGGACAGGCACTGGGGGCTGGGTGGGGGTTCACCTCGATCTGCCGGTCCTTGAAGACGCTGCAGATGCTGCTGTTGAAGCCGGCTCCAGAGAACATGGATGTGATGGGGTAGGTGAGGTCCAGTGCGGCCTTCATCATGGACGTCATGCCCTGGGGGCACATGTGCAATTGACAGAAGGCTCCCACTCTCCCTGCGGGCTGCCACAGCAGACACATGGCGTCCCAACGGCCGCTCATGAATGGAACAGGGGTCCAGAGTATCCTTGGGCCCCACCCAAGGTCCTGATCTCACAAGAACTCCCTATCACAAGAACAGCATGGAGTAAACTGCCCTCATGATCCAATCACCTCCCACCAGGTTCCTCCCTCAACACATGAGGATTACAATTTGAGATGAGATTTGAGTCGGGACACAGATCCAAGTCATATCAACAGTACCATGACATATCCATGGAGAATAGTCTCCTGACAATTTTCTACCTCTAAAATTGGTAAATAATTTCTATTCTGAGGGCGTTTCTATTCTTTGGCACCCTGGCTGGAGCCTCAGAGGGAGCAGAGGCTGGTGGACACCCACAGGGCCTGAAAGCCAGGATACAGCCCTACCCTCGGTCCCTTCCTGACCCCTAAGCCCTCGCTGGCCCTACCCTCACCCCCCTGCCTGGGGCCTCCTCGGCTTTGCCTGCTCAGCTCTGGGGCAAGGCCTGGCCCAGGCCCGTGGCCGGAGGTCCGGGAGGAGAGCTGGGGGCAGGCTGCTGGGCACATGAGGTTCCTGGGCCAGGAGAACACAGTGGAGTGCTCTCGGGAAGGTCAGAGCCACCCAGTCCTGGCTCACATGCCACTGTGGCACTCCATCGGGGGTCCACTCTCTTGGGCTCCTTCTGGGTGGGCCTGGGGCCCATCCTTCCTCAGTGAGGCAGGCAGGACTCGAGACTGACCTCGAACTAGCCTCACAATGCCCAGTGTGGGTGGAGAGGACTCGAGACTGACCTCAAACTAGCCTCAATGCCGAGTGTGGGTGGAGAGGAAGGGTCTTCCCTGCCACAGTGAGCTAGGGCTCAGGGAACGGAAGCTGGGAGGGAAGCGCTTGGAGCGTGGGCTGGACGTGCTTACGCCATGTGATGCAGGCAGTGAGAATGCCTCGGCCACAGGCAGAGGAGACCCCAGTCCTTCCCTGAGGAAGCCCCTGCCCAGCACCAGAGGGGCTTACGGAGCTGAGCCAGACCCCAGTGCCTGCCGTCCCCTCTCCTCAGCACGAGGGGTGGGCACACAACCCCAGGCCCACCTTGCCCCCAGCCAGCTTGCGGGCCCAGGGTTCCCAGCATGGAAGGAGGACCAGCCCAGAGAGTTCTGGCCATTCCCACACCTGGCCCCTCAGCGCCAGAGCCGCAGAGGGAGGGACAGGGAGAGGTCCACCAGGTGCTCTGGGACAGGACCGGCTCTGAGCCACCTCTGCCCATGGCGGGTTCTGTCCCGAGGACACTGTCCCTGAGGCCGTCCTGCTGCGTACCAGTCCCCAAGCCCTCTTTTGAGCGGCACACTGAAGGTGACCAGGTGACTCGTTTTAGGGAAAGACACATTTCTGGAACAGAGAGGGGAGCCGGCGTCAGTGGCCTCGGGACCCGCTGGCGGGGCTGGCGACAGCCCCAGGCCACGTGAATGCAGCACAGGTCTGCTTGGGAGCTGCTGCCGCACAGGGGGTGACGAATTTTCTTTCCTTTTAAAAGGAGAACACGAACCCTTCTGATCCCACTCATGGCTCCAACCAAAGCTCGGTTTTGTTTCACAAAAGCAAGTGTGGCACTGAGGAGGGCAGACGGCGGCCACGTCTGCTGGGGAACGGAGCCCGGCTACCTCGCTCTGCGGCCCGAGGGGAGCCTGTTCTCACCGCTGTCTTTGATGCTGTATTTGGTATTCTGATTCTGGAATCCATTTATCACAAGGCCAGACTAGTGGCCAAAGTAGTTTACATCTCTCCTGTGACACTGAGCCGCCCTGACCTGATCTCACATCCCCAAGCCAACATCTCCCTGCCCTAAATCCACCCAGGCTTCGTGCCATGCACCAGGGACAGCCCCATGGCCCCCAGCCTGCCGGGAGGACTCAGTAAGCCCATCCTCAGCTGCTCACGCTGCCCTGCCTGGCCCTTGGGTCAGAAACCCCCATGGAGGCTTCGTGCCTCTAACTCCTAGGGGCTGTGACAATCAGCTCCTTTTCCACGATTTTGGCCTCCATGTCATCCTGCAGCACCTCAACCACCTCAGACCCAGGCCGCCTCCCACCACCAGCCTCCACCATCTTAGACCCAGACCGCCTCCCACCACCAACCTCCACCACCTCAGACCCGGACACGGATCAGACCGCCTCCCACCACCAACCTCCACCACTTCAGACCCAGGCCGCTTCCCACCACCAACCTCCACCACCTCAGACCCAGACCGCCTCGCACCACCAACCTCCACCACCTCAGACCCAGGCACGGATCAGACTGCCTCCCACCACCAACCTCCACCAACTCAGACCCAGGCATGGATCAGACCACCTCCCACCACCAACCTCCACCAACTCAGATCCGGGCACGGATCAGACCGCCTCCCACCACCAACCTCCACCACCTCAGACCTGGGCACGGATCAGACCGCCTCCCACCATCATCTCTACCATCTCAGACCGGGGCATGGATCAGACCGCCTCCCACCACCAACCTGAATTCGTGCCTTCTCTTTGCTGTTCCTTTGCCTCACAAGCTGCACTGGGAGGCCTCGGGGTGTAGCCTCCTCAAGGGCAGGGCCCTGCAGAGCCACATGCAGAGGCCAGCGGCCCCAGCGTCCCCCAGCACCAGCATGGACCTGGGGGGCTGTGCTCCAGTGAGGGTGGTGGGTACCTGCTTACCTCAGCCCACTGCTTGGCCCGGATCCGCATCTGGCTGTAGTTCCGCTCCTCAGAGTACAGGGCACCCATGAAGGCCCCGATGGACGTGCCTCCCACCATATCCACAGGGATGCCGCACTCCGCCAAGGCCTTGAGAACGCCCACCTGGGCACAGCCTCTACACCAGCCAGGGACACAGAGTGAGGAGTGAGCACGAGGCCCAGGCTGTGCCCTGCAGAGCCTCAGAGGTGGCCACCTGCCACCACTTGCTCATCCTCAGTTCCCAACTCCTCCACAGGCAGAGACGCTGACTCAGAGAGGGACTCCAGATGCAATTTAAAATTCCTCTTTCTGGGCTCACGCCTGTAATCCCAGCACTTTGGGAGGCCGAAGCGGGAAGATCACTTGAGGCCAGGAGTTCGAGATCAGCCTGGCCAACAGGGCAAAACCCCATCTCTACTAAAAATACTAAAATTAGCCGGGCGTGGTGGTGTGCATGTGTAATCCCAGCTACTTGGGAGGCTGAGGCAGGCGAATCACCTGAACCCAGGAGACAGAGGTTGCAGTGAGCTGAGACTGCACCACCACACTCCAGCCTGCATAACAGAGTGAGACTCCGTCTCAAAAAAAAATAAAAATAGAAAATAGAAAATAAATAAAATAAATAAAAATAAAATAAAATAAATGAAATCCCTCTTTCTGGAGGTACTGAGGGATTGTGAGGCTGGGATGGGGAGGAGGGTATCCTGAGAGATGACTGGCATTGGCCTCTTCTACCCACAAACACGGCTGCCTCCAGCAGGGCGTCTGAGAGGTGGCAGGAAAACTGGAGTTGAGGCGCCCTGGAAGGGAGGAGCCTGGGAAGCGTCCTGAGGGGCAGCACCCCAGGAGTCAGGTGAGCTGAACGTAGACCAGGGAGCACCCCTGAGACGAGGCAGCCAGCACCCAGGGCCTCCAATCACTGCTGCTGCTTTCATACCGAACGTCCACTACTCAACCAAAGATTACCAGTCATATGAGAAGAAAAGCCTCATATAGGCTTTTCTTTTGGCCTCATAGCCAAAAGAAAAACCAGACAATAAAAGTGGGCCCAGAGTACACCCAATGACCATGCTTAAAGTGTGCAAGGAGCCGAAAGGTGGCATCAGCAGATGAATGGGTATAAGGCAGACAAGGGAAGAGCACCCAGCCCTAAGGAGGGAACGTGGACGCGAGCCACAGCAGAGAAAGGCCCTGGAGGCGTCTGCCGTGGTTTGGCTCGGTGTCCCCACCCAAATCTCATGTGGAATTTTAATCCCCAGTGTTGGAGGAGGGACCTGGTGGCAGGTAACTGGATCACAGGGGCACATTTGAGGTGGGAAGTCAAGGCTGCACTGAGCTGATGTCATACCACTGCACTCCAGCCTGGACTGCAGCGAGACCCTGTCTAAAAAAAAGCTCTGGGCCGGGCGTGGTGGCTCACGCCTGTAATCCCAGCACTTTGGGAGGCCGAGATGGGCGGATCACGAGGTCAGGAGATCAAGACCATCCTGACTAACATGGTGAAACCCCGTCTCTACTAAAAAAATACAAAAAAACTAGCCGGGCATGGTGGCGGTGCCTGTAGTCCCAGCTACTCGGGAGGCTGAGGCAGGAGAAAGGCGTGAACCCGGGAGGCGGAGCTTGCAGTGAGCTGAGATCCGGCCACTGCACCCCAGCCTGGGCGGCAGAGCGAGACTCCGCCTCAAAAAAAAAAAAAAAAAAAAAAAAAAAAAAAAAAAAAAAAAAAAAAAAGTTCTGGAAATGGACAGTGGTAACGGTGGCACAACATTGCAACAACATTGTATAATTAATTATATTAATATATTAATACTTAATTGGATACTCAAAATGGTTAAATGGTAAATTGTTATATATATTATGTTATATATAAAATATATATAAATATATAAAAATATATATATAATATATGTGTGTGCACGTGTGTATATATATGTGTGTGTATATATATATTTTTTGAGATGGAGTCTTGCTCTGTCACCCAGGCTGGAGTGCAGGGGTGCGATCTCGGCTCACTGCAAGCTCCGCCTCCCGGGTTCACACCATTCTCCTGCCTCAGCCTCCCGAGTAGCTGGGACTACAGGCACCCGCCACCATGCCTGGCTAATTTTTTCGTATTTTTAGTACAGATGGGGTTTCACTGTGTTAGCCAGGATGGTCTCGATCTCCTGACCTCGTGATCCGCCCGCCTCAGCCTCCCAAAGTGCTGGGATTATAGGCGTGAGCCATCGTGCCCGGCCATGCTATGTGTATTTTAACATAATAAAAAAGAACCATATGTAATACTGCCACGGAATATTAAATACTCAGGTAAGAGCCTTAAAAACAGGTTCAAGTCGGGAGGCAGAGGCTGTGGTGAGCTGAGATCATGCCATCGCAGTCCAGCCTGGGCAACAAGAGCAAAACTCTGTCTCAAAAAACAAAAACAAATTCAAGGAATTAAAAACAAGAGTGTCAATTCTGGCATAAAACCAAATGGAAATTCTAGAAGTGAAAAATATAATAACAAATGAAAAACTCAATGAGTGGGCTTAACAGCAGAACAGAACAGCTGAAGAGAGAAATGGTAAAATACAAGATGGGTCAGAAGAAAATATTCATTGAATCATGAAGCATCAAAAGGATAGAATATGTAAAATATTGTTTTACAAAATCTGTAAAGGAATTTGGGAAACATGGGATCTGGCACCAAACTCTAATGTATGTGTAATCGGAGCCACAGAAAGCAGATGGGGAGGGAGCCGTATCTGAAGGGACAGTGGGGCATGTTCTAGAGACAGACGTCAGGCGTCGGAATCAGGAAGCATTACAAATCCTAACATAAATCAAAAGAAAACCATTCCCATGTTGTCAAAAACCCAAGGCAAAGAAAAAAGCTTTAAGCCAGCCTGAGAAAAGAAAAGACATGTTACCTTAACTTTTCTGTCCTCTGAGTGGTTGGGAGAGAGTACATATTTACTATGTTTCTTTATAGGCAATGTCTGCTTGTCTAAATGTTAGGGGGAAAAGAACAATTTAAATAAAAGAGAGTAAAATTAAGCAAATAACAAAGATAAGAGCACAACTTACAGAGCCAAAAACAAACATAGAGAAGATTGACAAAGATGAAAGTTGGTGTTGGAGGGACCAATTTGATGGATAGCCCTGGTGAGGCCGATCCAGGAAATGAAAGAGAGAAAGCGTCAATGATGAACAGGAAAGAAAATGGGAACATCGGCGCAGATGCTTTAGTTAAAAAGACTGAACAGCTTCATGCCATAAATAGAAAAATTCAGATAAAATGGGCACATTTTTAGAAAAACCTAACTTACCAAAATGACACAAGAAATAGAGCATCTGAGTAGTACTGTAACTTAGTAAAGATTAAATAAATTTAATCTATCTTTTTTTTTTAGACAGGGTCTAACTCTTGCCCAGGTTGGAGTGCAGTGGCGTGATCACAGCTCACTGCAGCCTCAACCTCCTGGGTTCAAGTGATTCCCCTCCTGCCTCAGCCTCCCATGTAGCTGCAACCACAGGCACACACCATCACGCCCAGCTAATCTTTTCATTTTTATAAAGACGGCGTCTCACTATGTTGCCCAGGCTGGTCTGGAACTCTTGGGCTCAAGAAATCCTCCCTCCTTGGCCTCCCAAAGTGCTGGGATTACAGGTGTGAGCCACTGCGCCTGGCCTGTGGAAGGTGTTATGTAAATTTTGTTTTAGTTATTCCTTGTATGTTTCATAAAATTCACTGGTGAAACCATCTGGACATGAAACTTTCTTTGTGGGGATTTAAAAGTTACAGATTCCATTCTGGCTGAGCACAGCGGCTCACACCTGTAATCCCAGCAGCGAGCTACGATGATGCCACTGCACTCCAGCCTGGGCAATAGAATGAAACCCTGTCTCAAAAAAAAAAAAATAAAAATAAATAAGCAAAAATAAAAATTTTTTTAAAAACCTTCCAGAGAACAGGAAAAGAAGATGACCTTCCCATTTCAGCTTATGAAGCCAGCAAACAAACCTTCATACCAAACCCGGTAAAGACATTTCAAAAAAGGACAATTTCAGTCCAGTCTTACTGAGGTTTGAATAGAATCTAGCAATATACAAACAGGATAACTTCAACATCATGACGAAACAGGTCTGTCCCAGGAGCACAATGTTGATTTTCATTGGAAAATCAATGTAATTAACACATTAACAGATTAAAGAGAAAATACAATCATCTCAATAGAGTCACAAAAATAACTATTCATGATTAAAAACAAAACAACAACAACAAAAAAAAACAAAAAAAACAAAAAAAAACTCAGGAAACTGAGAATAAAAGGGAACTTCCTCAGTCTGACCAAGGGCAGCCACAAAAAGCCGACAGCCAAGATCACACTCAGTGGTGGGCTGAACACCTGCTCCCACGCCTGGGAATGAGGCTTGGGTGTCCACGCCCACCATGTCTATCCACACTGCACTGGTGGTTCTGACCAGCACAGCAAAGCAAGAAAAAGAGACAGAAAGAAAGTACATATGCATATTGGACGGGAAGAGAAAATACTGTTTGAATCTCAGAAAATATAAGTATGTGTGTAGAAAGTCAAAAAGAATCTACAACAAAGCTACAAGAATAAATGAATTGGCCGGGCGCGGTGGCTCACGCCTATAATCCCAGCACTTTGGGAGGCCAAGACGGGCGGATCACGAGGTCAGGAGATCGAGACCATCCTGGCTAACGCGGTGAAAACCCATCTCTACTAAAAATACAAAAAATTAGCTGGGCGAGGTGGCGGGTGCCTGTAGTCCCAGCTACTCAGGAGGTTGAGGCAGGAGAATGTCATGAGCCCGGGAGGCGGAGCTTGCAGTGAGCTGAGATCCAACTACTGTACTCCAGCCTGGGCGACAGAGTGAGACTCCGTCTCAAAAAAAAAAAAAAAAAAAAAAGAATAAATGAATTTAGCAGGGTTGTAAGATACAAGATCAGTTTATAAATATCAGTTGTATTTCTATATACTGGCAACAAAAAATTTGAAAATGAAGTCTAAAAGATATCATTTACGGCCGGGCACAATGGCTCACGCCTGTAATCCTAGCACTTTGGGAGGCCAAGGCGGGTGGATCATGAGATCAGGAGTTCAAGACCAGCCTGGTCAAGATGGTGAAATCCCGTCTCTACTAAAAATACAAAAATTAGCCGGGCGTGGTGGTGGGCGCCTGTAATCCCAGCTCCTCAGGAGGCTGAGGCAGAGAATTGCTTGAACCCAGGAGGCGGAGATTGCAGTGAACCGAGATTGCACCACTGCACTCCAGCCTGGGTGACAAAATTAAGACTCTGTCTCAAAAAAAAAAAAAAAAAAAAAAAAAAAAGATACCATTTATAATAGTTTTTTAAAAGCCTGTAAGACCCTTAGAAATATAGTTAACAACAAAAGATGTGCAAGACGTCTACACTGAAGATCGCAAATCATGGCTGATCACCACTATGCGAGGCCTAAGGACACGGGGAGATCCATCTAGATCACGGGCTGGAAGGCTCAATGCTGTCAACTACTGATGTACAGATTCGACATATTCTCCCATCCAAATCTCACAAGGTTTTCTTTTTGGAGATGCTGACGAGCTGCTTTTAAAATTCACATGAAGATGCAAAGGGCCTAGGACAGCCAAAACAATTAAAGAAAAATGGAAAATTGAAGGAACTACGTGACTCCTCAATGCCAAGACTGACTATGAAGCTACAGTAACGAAGACAGTGTAGTACTGTCATTAAGGTAAGAGAAACACACCAATGGAACCCAGCAAGGTCCAGACGGGCTCACACCTGCAGGGCCACTGGATCTGACAGGGGCCTCAGCAGTTCGGGAGGGAGGGAAGGTATATTCGTCCGTTTTCATACTGCTCTGAAGAAATTCCTGAGACTGGGTTATTTCTAAAGAAAATGAGGTTTAGGCGGGTACAGGGCTCAGCGGGATTACCCAGCACTTGAGCAACCATACCCAACCTAAACCTCATTTCTTTATAAATTACAAGCCTGTAATTCCAGCACTTTGGGAGGCCGAGGAGGGTGGATCACCTGAGGTCAGGAGTTTGAGACTAGGCTGGCCAACATGGTGAAACCCTGTCTCTACTAAAAGTACAAAAATTAGTTGGGTGTGCTGGTAGGTGCCTGTAATCCTAGCTACTCGGGAGGCTAAGGCAGGAGAATCACCTGAACCCGGCAGGCAGAGGTTACAGTGAGCTGAGATTGCACCACCACACTCCAGCCTGGGTGACAGAATGAGACTCCGTCTCAAAAAAAAAAAAAAAAAAAA
>NC_037683.1:705336-724898 GCF_003255815.1 Theropithecus gelada | reverse complement strand
CAAAAAAAAAAAAAAAAAAGAAAAAAAAAAGGCTGAATGGACTCATAGTTCCATGTGGTTGGGGAGGCCTCACAATCATGGTGGAAGGCAAAGCAGGAGCAAAGGCACATCTTACATGGTGGCAGGCAAGGGCACGTGTGCAGGGGAGCTGCCCTTTGTAAAACCATCAGATCCCATGAGACTATCACGAGAAGAATATAGGAAAGACCCACCCCCATGATTCAGTTACCTCCCACCAGGTCCCTCCCACAACATGTGGGGATTATGGGAGTTATAATTCAAGGTGAGATTTGGGTGGGGACATGGCCGAACCATATCATTCAGAGCAATCAGACACCACATGGGAAAAGTGGACTCCCACCTCACACCAGTCATGAAAATCAGTTTGTGGTGGCTCACAGACTTAAACGTACAGGCTGGAAAAGCTTCCAGAAGATGTAGAATACCTCTGTGACCTTGGAATAGGCGGAACCTCTCAGGACACCAGAATTAATAACCATAAAAAAACTGGAAAATCACACTTCATCAAAATTTTAAATGGTTCATCCAAAGAGGCCATTAAGAAAATGAGAAGAAAAGCCTAGACTGAGGACAGTATCAATAAATGCATTCACAAAAGACTTGTGTTCAGAATAAAGAACTCCTTCGATACAATAGTAAAAGACAGAAACCTATTACAAAATGGATAAAGAACTTAAAAGGATACTCCACAAAAGAAGATACACAAATGGCCAGCAAGCTCATGAACAGGTGTTCTACTCATCAGTCTTTGGAGGGATGCAAATTAGAATCACAGTGAGACACCACTGCAGACCATTAGAATGGGCAAAATTTAAAATACTGCCGTTACCAAGGGTTGGTGGGGATGTGGGCCACTCAAACTCTCAGACATTGCTGGTGGGAGTGTAAAACGATACAACTGTGCCATGACCGGGCACTTACACTGCTGGGCATTCGCCCAAGAAGAAAGGAAACATGTCCACAAAAGGATTTGAAGAAGAGTTGGGCTGGGTATGGTGGCTCATGCCTGTAATGCCAGCATTTTGGGAAGCTGAGGAGGGGGGGTCACTTGAGGTCGGGAGTTCGAGACCAGCCTGGCCAACATGGTGAAACCCCATCTCTACTAAAAATACAAAAATTAGCTGGGCGTGGTGGCGGATGCCTGTAACCCCAGCTACTGGAGAGGTTGAGGCAGGAGAATTACCTGAAGCCAGGAGGTGGAGGTTGCAGTGAGCCAAGATCATGCCACTGCACTCCAGCCTGGGCTACAGAGCAAGATCCTGTCTCAAAACAGACAAACAAAAGAGTTGGTGATAACAGCTTTGTTTGTAATAACCAAGACCAGAAAACCAACCATCCATCAACAGGAAGGGGGAGAAGCAAAGTGTGGTGAGTGTACCCGGCAGCGCCACTGCTGAGAGTCAGGAGCACAGACAAATCTCAGGCATGCTATGTCGCGTGATCAACACAAGACACCAACAGGCACGCAGTGGAAAACCTGAGCAAGCGAGGCGGGCAAAGTAAAGCCCACGATGCGCGTTCTCAGGAGCGCGACGCCGCCCGGGAGGAACATGGAGGGCTGCAGGGAACCCGGAGGAACACGGAGGGCTGCAGGGAACCCAGAGGAACACGGAGGGCTGCGGGGAACGTGCTCGGACCTCAGCGGTATTGTCGCAGAAAAGATCAACTGCAGGACACATTTGAGAAAAATCTTCCAGAAAGTGGAACAAAAGGACAGAGATGAAGAATAGGGGAGAGAAAAGACTAAAAATTAGAAGATCCATCTAAGATGCCCCAAATCTGACCATCAGAAGCTCCAGGAAGGCCGGGCGCAGTGGCTCATGCCTGTGATCCCAGCGCTTTGGGAGGCTGAGGCAGGAGGACCCTCTGAGCCCAGGAGTTTGAGATTTGCCTGGCAACATGGTGAAACCCTCTCTCTCCAAAAAAAAAAAAAAAAAAAAAAAAAGAAAGAAAGAAAAGAAAAACAACTTAGCCAGGTGTGGTGGCCTGCACCTATGGTCGCAGCAACTCAGGAGGCTGAGGCGGGAGGACTGCCTGAGCCCAGGAACTTCCAGCTGCAGTGAGCTCTGACTGCACCGCTGCACTCCAGCCTGGGTGACAGAGAGATCCTGTCTCAAAAAAAAAAGCCTGGGCGCAGTGACTCCTGCCTGTAATCACAGCACTTTGGGAGGCCAAGGTGGGCAGATCGCAAGGTCAGGAGATCGAGACCATTCTGGCTAACATGGGGAAACCCCGTCTCTGCTAAAATTATTTAAAAAAACAAAAAAATTAGCAGGCTTGGTGGTGGGCACCTGTAGCTCCAGGAAGCGAGAACACAGAAAAGAGGGAGGTAAACATTTTCATTTAGAAAAATTATAAATTTCCCAGAGTTGAAGCCTGTGATTTTCCAAATTTGAAAGAGTCCACTGGGAATCCACTGTCAGTGGATTCAAAAAGAGCCACATGAAGGCCCGTCATCATGCACTTTCAGAATACCAAGAATGCAGAGTCTCAGGCCAGGCACAGTGGCTCACGCCTGTAATCCCAGCACTCTGGGAGGCTGAGTGGGGAGGACTGCTTCAAGCTGAGAGTTGAGGCTACAGTGAGCTTATGATTGCCACTGCACTCCAGCCTGGGCAACACAGAGAGACTCTGTTTTGTTTTTAAAAAAGAGAAAATCTCCTACAAGCTTCCAGAAGAAAAAACAGGCCTTGTGAATAAAAACAGCACTAAATTTCTCAACAACAATACAAAAAACTAAAAAGACAATGGAACCATGCCTTAAAATTCTCAGAGAAAATTATTTCCATCTAGAATTCTATACCCAGCCAAACTATCATACAAGTGTGGGAACAGAATGAGGACATTTGCTGATATGCATGCTCTCAAAACGTTTACTTCTCCATGCATCTCCTCCTAGGGAAATTTCTAGAGCATATATCCACCAAAATGAGGAATAAACCAATGAAGAAGACATGAAATTACAGGAAATAGAACTGAACACAGGAGAGAAACGAAGGTAGTTTCTAGGATGGCGGTTAAAGAAAATTCCAGGGCAACTTCTCAGCAGCACGCTAGAAAGCAACCAGTGGTTGGCCGGGCGCGGTGGCTCACGCCTGTAATCCCAGCACTTTGGGAGGCCGAGATGGGCGGATCACGAGGTCAGGAGATCGAGACCATCCTGGCTAACACGGTGAAACCCCGTCTCTACTAAAAAAATACAAAAAACTAGCCGGGCGAGGTGGCGGGCGCCTATAGTCCCAGCTACTCGGGAGGCTGAGGCAGGAGAATGGCGTGAACCCGGGAGGCAGAGCTTGCAGTGAGCTGAGATCCGGCCACTGCACTCCAGCCTGGGTGACAGAGCGAGACTCCGTCTCAAAAAAAAAAAAAAAAAAAAAGAAAGCAACCAGTGGAGATAGGAGGAGGCTAGAGGGCTTTAGGGAGGACGACTCCTAAAAACTGAACAGAGACGAGTGGTGTGTCCGAACATACCGAGAGGAGGTTAATACCTGCCTCGGTGTCCTTGGGTAAACTATGGATGCCCAGAAAACTGAACAAATGTGAGAATTATTAAGTCCAAGGAAGGAACTTCAATCATAGGATAGGACAGGATGTGACTTAGTTCTGAGGGACACCCACACTGTCCTAACAACATAGACAGTGAGTGCTGGCTAACTAGTGATGGAACCACACTGGGATTTTGAGTGGAAAGGAGGGAGACAGATGCGTGGATGAGTGACTGATCGATAGTTGGAGATGGACAGACTCTGACTGCAGGTGTGGAAGGCGGTTAAGAAGTCAACAATCTAAAACCAAAACCAAAACAAAACAAAAACTTAGAATAGGAATGCGATTTAGAGATACAGACAAGCAGACAGCCCAAAACATGGGAAGTGGTTATTTCTGGGATAACTCTGGACGTGGTGCTGGAGGGAGGGCAAGGGCCTGCAGTTATGTGCCTTAAGAAATACTTACAGCTTCTAAGTATTATCTTGATCAAAGCTACGTTCTCATTAAAAATGCTGCTGATCTGGCCTGCAAGTCAGGTCCAGGTGTGGGCTCAACTGCTCCAAGTCCCTGCACTGTCCCAGACCCACAGAAGGAGACCTGGGTCCTGTCCCCAGCCTGACAACCTCAGGTAAGCCATTGAACTGCTCTAGGCCAACTTCTGCAGCGTTTAAGAGAACGTATGGCACAAGAGGAGGTGGCAAGTCCCTTATACAGCAGGATGCAGTGGGCATTTCGCTACCTGGACCAGCCCCAGGGGCGGACAGGGCCCTGCCCTGGGGCCAGCAGAAGCATCCTTGAGGCCCTGGGGCTACCTCCAAGCTCCTCCCTGGGTAGCAGTGCTGGCACTCCGTGGGAGATGGGAGAGGCTGCCGGAGAGGCCCCACCCCAGCAGGGCAGCCCCGGCCTGGACCCCTGCCCAGGCACCCCTCAGCGTCCTCCCTTCATTTGGGGGCAACAGTAGGAGGCTCTGCCCTGCCCCTTATGCACAACTGGCTCAGCAGAGGGGCACGTGCCTGTCCCACCCTCCTCGGGGCTCCCGGGCTCCATCTCGGTGCCAAGTGTATCTATTCACGGTCAGGGGAAGGTGGTGTCTGATGACAAGGCAGGGGAGGAGTGACCTGGGATTAAAGTCCCTGAAAGACTCAGTTTGGGCAGAGAGCAGATCATTCTTTATCAAGTATTAGAGTGAAGGAAACTCACCAGACCCCGGAAAGACCGGCTGAGGAAAGAGCAGAGGTTTCAAAGGAGACGCAAAGGGCCAACAAGCAACCACTTCTTTTTTTGTTTGTTTGTTTTGTTTTTTGAGACATAGTCTTGCTCTGTCCCCAGGCTGGAGTGCAATGGCGCAATCTGGGCTCACTGCAACCTCCGCCTCCCACGTTCAAGCAATTCTCCTGCCTCAGCCTCCCGAGTAGCTGGGACTACAGGTGCACGCCACCACGCCTACCTGATTTTTCTACTTTTAGTAGAGACTAGGTTTCGCCACGTTGGCCAGGATGGTCTTAATCTCTTGACCTCGTGGTCTGCCTGCCTCAGCCTCCCAAAGTGCTGGGATTACAGGCGTGAGCCATTGTGCCTGGTCCAAGTAGCCACTTGTAAGCAAAGGCAGTCAAAACGAGATATGTCTTCTACTAAACTGGCCATAATAAAACCAGGGCCACTCTGGGTGTCAGTGGGCATACCATGTGCGCTAGGTCTGGACAGGCGGCCTGAGGGCCTCCTTGTCTTTGAGTGACACCCCCCGCCCCAGCACCCAGCACCTCCCAGCACCCGAGGGGGTGACTGTCACTACACACACAACCGTGAGGAGTGCGTGGGAAGCGGGGGGCACTCACCTTGCTCCCCCTCCCCCAAGCACCAGGGCAATGGCGTTGCCCGTCAGCACCCTCGCCAAGCGGGAGAAGTCTGAGTGTCGGTCCGGGGGCCGCTGGAAGACGCGCTTGTACATCTCCACCTGGGGGAAGAGCCGTCAGGCAGGGCTGGTGCGGGGCCCCACCCTCGGCCGAGACCTCACATCCTGGCTTGACTGGGGGGAGTTTCCTCCACTTCTAACCCAAACTGACCCCAAATCCTCCCCAGCATGCAGCACGCCCTGCCTGATAAGACTGATCAACACCTCAGTGCCCGGGCCAGGCCCCAGAGACAGCTCAGCTACTGGGGGGAGGACACTGGCAGAGGGTACGTGGGCAAGAGAGTGGGCCCGGGTGGGGGGCCAGAGGGCCTCCTCAGAGCTGTCCCCACTGGGGTCCCCCAATCCTGCAGCAGATGGTGCTTTCAGGGTGCAGGTTCCTGGACAGAGCTGTGGGCTGGGGGCTGTGAAGCATGAGCAGCCTCCAGACACCTCTCACCCTCAGGCCCCAGGGCTGCCTGAGGACACTGGAATTAAAAGTCTCAGGGGCCGGGTGCGGTGGCTCAACCCTGTAATCCTAGCACTTTGGGAGGCTGAGACGGGCAGATCACGAGGTCAGGAGATCGAGACCATCCTGGCTAACGCGGTGAAACCCCGTCTCTACTAAAAAATACAAAAAACTAGCCGGGCGAGGTGGCAGGCGCCTGTAGTCCCAGCTCCTCTGGAGGCTGAGGCAGGAGAATGGCGTAAACCCGGGAGGCGGAGCTTGCAGTGAGCTGAGATCCGGCCACTGCACTCCAGCCTGGGTGACACAGCGAGACTCCGTCTCAAAAAATAAATAAATAAAAAAATAAAAAATAAAAGTCTCAGGGTCTTCTGCCCAAAGGAGGGAGCAGTGCTGGCCTGAGGACACCCTCGTCGGCTGGATGTGGGGCCTCAGCCTCAGCCCCGAGCAGCCCTGATGTGAGGCCCATCCCCCAGGGTTTACTGCCCCTCCCCTGACGTCAGGCCCGTCTCCCAGGGTTCGGTGAGCCCTCAGCCCCATGGCCGCCCTGTGGCTGCCCCCACCCTGCTGGCTGCCTCCTAGCTGTAGGGGGTGTCACCTTGCCATGGCCACAAGAGGCCCAAAGGGCAAGAGGAAGGAGACGTGAGGCAGGGTCACGTTCACAAGCACAGGAAGGGCCCAGGGAGCGCAGGTGTCAGGAAATCAGGTGGGGAATGTGAAGGTGGCTTCGGACATTCAAGGAAATGAACGACAGAGCCACGGGCAGGCCGCCTGGCTCTCCCCGCCTCACCAGCTGGGGCAGGCTCCTCCTGGAGAAGACACGGCGCGGGCAGCAGAGGTGCAGGTGGCCGGAGCACCAGCTCCGCATGTTCAGCCACTCCACGGTGCGGGCGGGCGCCGGGCCCTCCTCCCGGTGCAGCAGGATCAGCTGCTTCTGAGCACGCACAGCTGTGCTCTCCAGCATCCGCTCCAGCTGAAAGGCAGAGCCCACGTGTCTGCCAGCCGGGCGAGCCTGCGACTCGGGGCAGGACGGAGCTGAGGGCAGCACAGAGGGTCTGTGGGCAGGACCCCGGGAGCAGCGCCTGGGTTCTGCAAAGCAACTTGGCTGTGGCCTGGTCTTGGCGCTGCCGAAGCTGTGACGGCAGGGGTCCGTCCGTCCACGGTGCCGGGCAAGGTCAGCACGGCAGGAGGGGACACCTCCTCTTTCTGTTTCTCTAACACTGCCTCATAAACACATACAGCAACCTTTTCGAATGAGGTATTTTGCAAACAAACCATCACAAGGGAGCATCACTAGCTGCAGAACAGGAACATACATCAGAGAGGAGGAATTTTTAGCTGCCCCAGGATTAGCCCAGGCAGGCTTGTGATGAGAACAGAGCAGGGAGCAGAGGAGGGAGACGGAAATGCGAACTGAAGGCAGGAAGCTGGAGAACGAACAGGACTGGGCAGTCGTGAGCCCGAGGCCTCGCCTGCAGCAATGGCCAGGTGGAAGGTCCACAGGCAATTGGGTCAGCGATCTGCTGCCATCTGGGAACCTGCAGACACAGCCTGGGGCCGGCGTCCCGAAGGTGCCTGCACAGGCTGTTCCCGTTGGCTGAGGATGCAGAGGCAGAGGGTGAGGCATTCACAAGAGGAAAACTAAGTAGCCAGAAAAAGCAGCGAGGGGAACAGGAACGACGCCGAAACCTAAATGCTGTGGAGAAGAGCAAACTTCAGACGACATAAAATAGGGCACCGTTTATGTAAAAGGTGAGACCTGGAAAGGGCTTCCTGTACCGGCTGTAAAAGTGCGAAAGGCGGCCAGAGGCTTTGACTTCACAAGAGGCCACGTGGGGCCCCTGCCCTGCCCCGTGCTAGAACCGCTGGAGACCTGCCCTGCCTGTGCTGGCACCGCTGGAGGTCAATACAGCACCATGTTTTTAAAACGTGGGTAGCAGATATCTGAGTGTTGGCTCTCATTATCTGTCCTTTTCTGAGTTTGTGCAGTATTTCACTCAAAAGAGAAACAGGAGGTTCTGAAGAGAGGGCTCTCCCCAGCTCCACTGGCCTTCCCCATGCTCACCTCGCCTACTGTGGGCTCCTGGTCACCCAGGCCCACGATGAGGATGCAGTCGGCCTGGCGCACGCAGCGCTGGGTCCAGGGTGTGAGCGTGCCGTCTGCCTGGTAGAGCACGATCCTGTGCGTGTCCTCCTGCTGCCCCAGCCAGCTGGACAGCCGGTACTCGTGGACACTGCAGGCCGCAGAGGGAGGACCTCACTACTCCACAGGGGCCTGGCACTCTTAGTGCGTGTCCCCAGTGGAAAGAGGCAGCAGAGGCCAGCACCAGTCGCTGCCCCTTCCCCTCCCGGCCCAGCACTTCCTGCTATCTCTAGTTCGCAGTGAGTCATTCAGGGCCTAGGTGGTCAAGCACAGGCTGCAGTTAAGCCCAGAGGCTGAGGCTCACTGAAGGGCAGGCGGGGGAAGGTGAGACCCCGGGCTGCCCAGGTGGGAAGCAGGGGCCAGGATCTCCTGGGAGGCCCAACAGTGCCCAGCAGGTCACTGCTGCCCAGTGTGTGTTTGGTGAGGGGCGTCATGTCATCAGCCCTCACACCCCGGTGTGCCGGATGAGGAGCTCCAGTGCAGATGCTGGACATGACAGAGTGGGGACACCTCTCAGGGCTGCACTGGGCCGGCTGGGAGGAGGGAGTCGGGGCTGACGGCACGCACCTGTCCAGGGCAGCGGAGCCGAGGCGCCGTTTTATGTTGTCACTGGTCAGCAGCAGGGTCGGGCCTGAAAATACCATCACCAGTAACGGAGCCTGCCCAGGCCGCCCACCTCCAAGGCTGAGCAAGGCACCAACGCCAAGCAAGGCAGTGAGAGTCCTCTCCCCACCCCCAAGGCCTGCTCCCCTTCAGCGCAACTGCCAGTGCGGAAGGGCCTGTGGCCTGATGCTACCTCCCCTCTGCCCTGAAGGAGGCCTCGGGCAGCCTCTCTGAGCCTTGGTCTCCTCCAGCACAAGGAGCAGTGGAATCTCTGTGTCCTGCCACGTGTGCAGGGCAGGGAAGGTTGTACGATGGGAGAAAACATAATTTCCCAAACCCAGATCATCGAGGCGCCAGACGCCAAGAGGCCAGGGTCCCCAGTGTCGAGATGCCTGTTCGTACGCATCTTCCATGTGGGCACAGCTGTCAGGGCCCTTCTCAACCAGGGGCGCCGGCGTCAGCCCTGGCATCACAGCCACCAGAGGCTTGGGGGAGAAGCTAAGATGAGGGGCTCAGCCTGAGGGGGTGCTGCTTGGCAGTGCCAGGTGGGAAAGGACCCAGAGACTCATGTGTGGGAAGCAGAGAGGTCTAATTCTAATTACAAGCTAGAGATCGGCCAAGCGCCGTGGCTCACGCCTGTAATCCCAGCACTTTGGGAGGCGAGGCGGGCGGATCATGAGGTCAGGAGATCGAGACCATCCTGGCTAACACGGTGAAACCCCGTCTCTACTAAAAATACAAAAAATCAGCTGGGCGTGGTGGCAGGTGCCCGTAGTCCTAGCTACTCGGGAGGCTGAGGCAGGAGAATGGCGTGAACCCAGGAGGTGGAGCTTGCAGTGAGTCGAGATTGCACCACTGCACTCCAGCCTGGGTAACAGAGTGAGAATCCGTCTCAAAACAAAACAAAACAAAACAAAACAAAACAAACAGCTAGAGATCAGATCAATGTGTCCTGTGCCTTGCCTTAACTGGCAACATTTGTTTCCTGGAGGCACACAAGATAAGGGCCCCTCTGACAACTGACCTGGAATACCCCTGGACCCAAGGCCCAGCTCTGAGCTCAAAATCCAGCCCAGTGCCAGTGGGACATGCAGCAGCCGGAACCTGCTCGCTGCTGTGGGACGTAGCCCGGTGCAGCCTCACTGGAAGTCGGCTCGGTGGTTTCTTCTACAACTAAACCTACTCTGACCACAGGATCCGGCAATCACACTTCTTGGTGTTTACCCAAGGGAAGTGAAAACTTCTGTCCACGCAGAAGCACGCACACAGGTGTTTACAGCAGCTTCACTCCTAATTGCCAAACCCTGGAAGCTGCCAAGATGCCCTCCAGTCGATGAACAGATAAACTGGTGCGTCCAGGCAGCGGACGATGACTCAGCACCAAAAAGAACTGAGCTCCAGGCCAGAAAAAGGCCAGGAGGAACCTGGGTGCACGTGACTGAGTGGGAGAAGGCCGTCTGCAGAGGCTACACTGTGTGGTTCCATTTCTATCACTTTCCCAGAATGATGAAATTATAGAGATCGAGAACAGGTCCCTGGCTGCCGGCAGGCTGGGGTGCTGGGTAACAACGTGGCAGCCACCTGCAGGGTCTCCTCTGTGACAGAGCGGCCCCACGGCCCTGTGTGGTGCAGGTCACAGAAACGGCACCCACGCCACACCGCACGGCACACACCCAGGAGGGCACGGACGGGCTGCTGGGGCCCGAGGGGTCTACAGACAGCATAAACGCCAACGTCCCAGCCTCGATGTTACCCCCTAACGCACTGCCCGTGAGGCAGCCCCAGCGAAGGGAACATGGGGTCTCTCTTTACTATTCTACAATTTCTCCAATCCTATAATTATTTCAAAATAAAGTGTTTTTTTGTTTGTTTGTTTTGACACGGAGTCTCGCTCTGTTGCCCAGGCTGGAGTGCAATGGCACCATCTCAGCTCACTGCAACCTCCACTTCCCGAGGTCAAGCGATTCTCCTGCCTCAGCCTCCCTTGTAGCTGGGACTACAGGCGCCCACCACCAAGCCTGGCTAATTTTTGTGTTTTTAGTGAGACGGGGTTTCAACATGTTGGCTAGGTGGGTCTCGAACTCCTGACCTCAAGTGATCCTCCCACCTCAGCCTCCCCAAGTTCTGGGATTAAGGGCGTGAGCCACCGCACCCGGCGAAAAAGTGTTTTTTAAAGGTAACTAGTTTCTATGAAGCAGCACAGCTCCTCCGCACTGCTAGAAGACGCTTTTGGATGCACCTGGAATACTCTGACTGATGTCACTGGAAATGAGTACGATTTTCTGCATATACTGGGAATATGTGTCATGTAATGACGGTCAAGGTCATCAGACAAGGCAATCCATGCTTTATGTGTTTTAAAATTTTGTTTTGAGAGTAACTTTTATTTATTTACTTTTGAGATAGAGTCTGGCTCTGTCACCCAGGCTAGAGTGCAGTGGTGCGATCTCGGCTCACTGCAACCTCTACCTCCTGGGTTCAAGCGATTCTCCTGCCTCAGCCTCCCACGTAGCCAGGATTACAGATGCCCGCCACCATGCCTGGCTACTTTTTATATTTCCAGTAGAGATGGGGTTTCACCATGTTGGTCAGGCTGGTCTTGAACTCCTGACCTCAGGTGATCCGCCCACCTCGGTCTCCCAAAGTGCTGGGATTACAGGTGTGAGCCACCACGCCTGGCTGAGAATAACTTTTAAATATTAGATGTTTACAGTAGTATCTTTCTACATTATACATTTTTTGCATTTATTGTTTTCTATTACCAAATGTCTGTATCAGGAGAGAGCATTTTCACATGGTTCTGAAATACTCTTGTCACAATATGTTGTTTCATAATAATTATACAACATTCATTGCATTATCATCATTATTATTATTATTATTAGAGATGGAGTCTTACTCTGTCACCCAGGCTGCAGTGCAATGGTGTGATCTCAGCTCACTGCAACCCCTACCTCCCGGGTTCAAGTGATTCTCCTGCCTCAGCCTCCCCAGTAGCTGGGATTACAGACATGTACCACCATGCCCAGCTAATTTTTGTATTTCTAGTAGAGATGAGGTTTTACCATGTTGGCCAGGCTGGTCTTGAACTCCTGACCTCTGCCTCCCAAAGTGCTGGAATTACAGGCATGAGCCACCGTGCCCGGCCACATTTATTATTATTGCATTATTTTGCCAAGACAACACTGAAATTTTTAGTATAACCCTAAACCCACAGAAAACTGACTTCCTATTATCATGGTCTCTATAATCACATGGAAACTTGTAAATAAAATGTTGCAAAGATTACAGAATACCTGAATACCGCAGAACTCTGAGTTCTCAGGAAATTCAACTCCTTGTCCCTGAATCCCCAGATTTAACAGCTGCCAGGAATTTGGAAACACTACGGAACACTGACCCCACCTGAGCCCCGGCCACCCACCGCCGCGTCCCCTCGAAGACAGAGGGCAGCCGGCACGCCCCCTCCGCAGGCCCAGAACCCAGGGATGGCTGGAGGCCGGGAGGCCCAGGCTTACCGATGGCGCTGAGGGCGTGCTCCAGCTCCAGGGCGAAGGCGGTGAGGGGCACTTCCTCTGACACGGGCATCACTGCCACCGTGGACAGGTTGACAGCCGGGTTCCCCGAGTCCCACTTGCTGCCCGCCGTGGGGAGCCCAAGCTGGTGGCCTGTGGAGCAAACGACCCACGTCAGCTGGGACAGCCCAGACGCTCGCAGACGCCTCCAGACGCCCTGTGGCCCCCCAGGCTGCCCAGGAGCAACGCAGCAGCACCAGAGGCTGCCTGGGCCTTGTGCCTCCCCAGCCCTTAGGGGCTGCCTGGACTTCATGCCACCCCCAGCCCTCAGAGGCTACCTGGGCCTCATACCGTCCCCAGCCATGTGGCTGCCCAGGCCTCACACCGTCCCCAGCCGTGTGGCTGCCCGGGCCTCATGCCTCCTCCAGGCCAGAGGCTGTCTCAGGCCTTCCCCAGCTCTTCCTGATGAGCTGCCAGTCCACACGTGCAAGCGCCCCCAGGCCCCACACAGCAGGCCTGACGAGCACTGGTCCAGGCCCAGGCCCAGGCCCAGGCAGTGGATTCGTCCTGACCCACTGAAGACAGTGATTCAGGGAGCGACTGAAAGGAACATGAGGCTTGGAGTAACCTAGACAAACTCTCCAGGTGAGGCCTCATCCTCTGAACCAACCCCTCGCAGGGCTTTCCACCACTCACTCCAGGAACAGTAAACAATTCACGGGCTAGAGAGCAACAGGTGTGCTTCTCTTGTCTGTTATCTGCAAGGGACTCCAGAAACCAAGAGAGCACAGCGCAGCCCTGGGAAACCTGGGCCGGGCCCTGGAGACCCCGGAGATGTCAGTGAGGAGGTCAAGGCAGACCGGGCTTTCCTCTGCCTGAGACTGGAGCCTCCAGGGCCCACCATGGCGGCACACCCAGACAGGCAGGACCCTCTCCCTGGCCCCCACGTGGGCTGAGGGGCCCCTCGGCCAGCACAACGGCAAGGACATGGACCGGGAGTCTGG
The DNA here is from genome assembly GCF_003255815.1 of Theropithecus gelada. Lineage (NCBI taxonomy): Eukaryota > Metazoa > Chordata > Mammalia > Primates > Cercopithecidae > Theropithecus > Theropithecus gelada. Next base: position 711,769 of record NC_037683.1, on the reverse strand, counting down.
GAACTTGAGGGTCCCCCGAGGGTCCCAGGCCCTCTTTACTGGAAGCCGCGTGATGAGTGGCATCTCTGCTTCCACGGAAGAGGTTGAGGGGACGGCCTCAACACTCCCAAGGCCACCGCACCACCAGCCACGCTCCTGCCCACGAGGGTCGCCTGCATCCAGGTGCCATGGACACTCCTCCTCTGCAGCCCCCATGGCCCAGCCCTCCCACAGGCTATCCCCTGGCCTATGCCTCCCATCCCCAGTGAGGCGGCTTCCAAAATCCACCAGACACGCAGGTCCTGATTGGCCAAGGTCAGAATAAGGGGATGCGGCGTGGTCAGGCAAGAGGCCAGGAGAGCAAACCTGGGGACACAGAACAAGTGAGGGCTTGAGGGACACTCCCTGCAGACGGCGGCTAGTGGACGCCTGCAAGCTCCCAGGATGCACACGGCGCCGTGGCAGCCCTGCGGGTAAGAGCCTGTGAACAGGGAACATGGCTCGGGGAACCAGCGCATAGCCAGCGATCGTGGTGCTCACAGGAAAACAGCTGATGACGTGCTGCTGAGCAGAGAAGCTGCAGAGTGGTTTATAACTACGATTCCATTATTACATAAATACTCCAGGCCTCCCAAACGAAAGCACCTGCACCTGTACGCAGGCAGAAACAGATAAATGACGCTGCCCATCCAACATCCTGAATGAGTGTCCAAGACTCACACAGCCCCAGATCTTCCCTCGGACTCGGCCCCCACCTCCGGCCCCAGGCTCCCACCCGACCCACCAACGCTCAGTCCCTGCCCTCAGTCCATCTCATCACCGGGAGCACTGGGCCTCCACCGCACAGCCTTGGGGTGGCTTCAGCTGCCTTCTGAGAGGAGGCTCTGTGCACAGTGGCCAGAGCTGACCTTCAATGCCCAAGTCCACCAGGAGCCTTTTTTGCTCAAAGCCCCCGGTGCCCCTCCCCACTCAGAACAAGCCGAAGTCTGCAGCCTCTGCCCATCTGCGGTCCCCGAGAGCTGCTGGTCACCCCCACACCACACAGCTCTATGCCCATCTGCGGTCCCTGAGAGCTGCTGGTCACCCCCACACCACACAGCTCTATGCCCATCTGCAGTCCCCGAGAGCTGCTGGTGACCCCCGCACCACACAGCTCTATGCCTGGCCCCAAGGGTCCTGACCTCCTCAGCGAGGGCTGCCCCACCACCTGCGTGCCCCTGCCCCTCCCACCCTCTTCTGAGCCATCTCTCTTGCCTTCTCGGTCTAATTTCGTCCCTGACCTAACTTGACTGCAGCTCTGGGAGAGGGATCTTTCCTGACTGGCCTCCTGAGCACGGTGCCAGCTTCCGACGGGGCCCAGTGCCCCCAGCAGGTAAGCCAGGGATGGAGGGTTGGGTGCTGTGCAACGGCTGCCAAGGGCTCAGTGTCCTGTGCTCATCTCTGCCTGGCGGCTGCACAGCCCAGCTGCATCCCCAGCTGTTCACAGACCGCACCCCGCTCTGCCAAGGGCTGTGACGTGCAGCGCTGGAGACGTGCAGAGGCACCTACACAGGGCCCTGGTCAGGATAAGCGCTTGGAGCCGAGCGGCCCAAAGTGCAGGCCTGGAGGGCAGCGCTGGCCGTGTGTCGCCGTGGGGCTCATGGACCCCTGGAGGGGACCCCAGCCCTGGAGTAAATACCCAACCAGCAGCATCAGTATAGGACTCTGCCCTCGGCCTGACGCGTGCAGCTGTCTGTGCAGGAAAAGAACCAGGCGCTGGCGCCTAGCACCACCTGAGCAGCTGTAAGAGGGAGGCGCCACGTCTTCATCTCCTGCCTGGGGGCTCGTAGGTCTTTGTGCAGCCTACACAGCCTTTGTGATAAAACTCTGCAACGACAGACAAGAAAATGAAGCAAAATAAACCCTCCACACATGTTCCTCCTGGCAGCCTCTGCTCCTCTGGGGAACCAACCACACCGGCACGGAACCCACTGTGCCGGCCACAGAGCCTCCAGTTCTCACCACCCCCAGCTGGCTCCCTGAGAGGCCGTCCCATCCAGCCTCCACCTGCCTGTCAGGGGGGTCTCAGGAGCCTGGGCACCACCACGACCCAGCACGCCCTGCGAGGCGTCCCCAGCATCACCTTCACCACATGTCCCTCCCCGCAGCTGAGCCTCAGCCACACAGGAGGAGCAGGGGACTCCGGCCAGACGATGCTTCTCCGCCTCTAGGCGCTAAGTGGAAGGCATGTGGCTTCTATAATCAGGAGGAAATAACTCCCAGATAGCAAACAAACAATACACACACACGCCAAAGTGCTGCTGAGCAGAGAAGGACAGAGAACCGCCACCTCGTCCCGAGATTCGGCCTCAACACTGCTCTCGCAGTCTGATGTGGACTTACTGTTCCTGCAGCTTTTCCTTGGGGATCCCCTTCCTCTCGCCTCTCCACGGACTGAGGTGTCACAGTCCTCATTTCAGGCAGAATGGGGGAGGCCATTGCTAGTTCCACATGGCCTTGGCCTTGGGAAAAGGCACCGGTAAGGTTCTGGCTCTGGGCCAGAAGGCAGGTGGCGCAGACACAGGCCACCTGTCGCCAGTCACGATCAGAGAGGGACACAGCTCGAGGCAGCTCTCACAAGACTCCAAAGGATGGAGAGGAAGGCAGGCTGGCCGGGGACCCTGGACTCATGAAAGAACCACCCGACTCAGGCAAAGAAAGAAGCAGAGTCCGCTTCCCAGCCACATGGCTGCCACAGACGGAGGGGTCTGTCACTCCCTCCCCATGGGAGCTGCCTCCAGCGACACTGACTGGCACTAAGCAAGCACCAGCACACGCCCCTCCCAACTATGCACCCCTGTACCAGCAAGCATCTCCCAACTGTCCACTGCCCCTACAGGAAACATCTTCACCAACTGTCCACCCCCTGACCAGCAGACATCCCCCTCAACTGTCTACTCACTGACCAGCAAACATCCCCACAAACTGTCTACCCCGACCAGCAAACATCCCTCCCAACTGTCCACCCCCTGACCAGCAAACATCCCTCCCAACTGTCCACCCCCTGACCAGTGAACATCCCTCCCAACTGTCCACCCCGAACAGCAGACATCGCTCCCAACTATCCACCCCCGACTAGCAGACATCCCTCCCAACTGTCCACCTCCTGCAGAGAAAGCAGAGGAGGCCCCACCCCCTGCCAACTAGAGGCAGGAGACCAAGAAAGCCTCCGAATCTGCTCATGAAGACCCAGCCTGTGCCAGAGTCAGGTGTGCGGCTCTGAGAGCTGAAGACGGCACAGAATGCAGCCTTCACACTGGGCCTGGGCAGCACCCAGTAGGCACACCAGGGTCAGTTCACATTCAAACCACACTCAACAAATGTCGGCCAAGACATGCCCTGTGAATACAAGCACACCGACCGTGAAATTGAAGACTTAAATGGGAACCAGAGTCTCATAGTCTAACACGCAAAACATCAGGACTCAAAATCCACAGTGCCCAGGACGGGTCCACAGTGACCAGGTCACATCCACGGTGACCAGGACGGGTCCACAGTGACCAGGCCACATCCACGGTGACCAGGATGGGTCCACAGTGACCAGGCCACATCCACGGTGACCAGGACGGGTCCACAGTGACCAGGGTGACCAGGATGGGTCCACAGTGACCAGGCCACATCCACAGCGACCAGGACGCCAAGAGCAAGGAGACTCTGAACCAGAGCAGCAGAAACAGTCCACAGATAAAAACGACCACATGTCATGGACGGAATTATTCCTCCAGGACAATAAAGTCGTTATTACCAGCTAGGACCAGCAATCCCGAACACTCCTGAAACAAAGACAAAGAGAGAACGTCCTAGTGAAGAAACAGGAGGCCTACAGAAGAACCAAAACACAATGACAGAAAATTTTTTTTAAAACTCTGATAGGCCTCAAAGCAGAATCGAGATGACAAAAAGCCAAAGATCCTGAAGATAGATCAAAAGAACAATTCCATCTTAACATCAGAGAGAGAAAAAGATTTAAAACACGAACAGTGCCCTGGAGACCTTGAGGACAATAACGTGAGGTCTAACACTTGCGTCACTTTATTTCCAGAGCAGGTGGAGGCGTCCACAGGTGAAAGAATCGTTTGAAGACATACAGACTGAACACTCCCAAAATGTGTTAAAAGCTATAAACCTATGGGTCCAAGACGAAGAAACCCCAAACAGGACAGATCCAAAGTATTCGTGCTCAGATGCTTCCAAATCACATTTCTGAAAACTAAAGACAGAGAAAAACATCTTTGTGTGTGTGTGTTTTGAGGCAGGGTCTTGCTCTGTTGCCCAGGCTGGACTGTGGTGGCACGATTGTAGCTCACTGTAACCTGGAACTCTGAGGCCCAAATGAACCTCCCACCTCCACCCCCTGAGTAGCTGGGACGATAGGTGTGTGCTAACATGCCTGGATCGTTTTTCAAATTTTATTCATAGAGACAGGGTCTCACTATGTTGCCCAAGTTGGTCTTGAACTCCTGGGCTCAAATAATCCTCCTGTCTCAGCCTCCCAAAGTGCTGGGATGAGGTGTGAGCCACTGTGCCTGGTCAAAAAGTTTTGAACACAGCTAGAGAAAAATGATGCGTTACCTACTGGAGAACATCTGAATACCTGGATCTTTCATTAGAAGCAACAGAGGCTGGCCAGGCGCGGGGGCGTGAGCCTTTAATCCCAGCATTTTGGGAGGCCAAGGTGGGCGGATCACAAGGTCAGGAGATCGGGACCATCCTGGCTAACACGGTGAAACCCCGTCTCTACTAAAAATACAAAAAAAATTAGCCAGGTGTGGTGGCAGGCACCTGTAGTCCCTGCTAGTCGGGAGGCTGAGGCAGAAAAATGGCGTGACCCCGGGAGGCAGAGCTTGCAGTGAACCCAGATTGTGCCACTGCACTCCAGCCTGGGCGACAAAGCAAGACTCCACCTCAAAAAAAAAAACAAAAAAAAAAAAAACAAGAAGCAATAGAGATCATGAGGAAGTGGCACAAAATTTTAAAAGTGCTGAAATACTTTGTATCTCTGCCAAACCAGAATTAATACATCCAGCAAAAGCACCCTTCAGGATGAGGGCAAAGCAGAGACATTCTCAGATTCTCTGATGAGGGAAAGCAAGCGGATCTGTGGCCATCAGACCTTCTCTGAAAGAACTGCTAACCACGATTCTGCAACAGCAAAGAGACGAGCACAGAAGGAAACCTGAGACACTGCAAATAAAAGAAGAGGAGGAGGACAGTGATACTGGGTGAGCATCACGGACTATTCTCCTCCCTAAGTTTTAAAGAAGAGGAGGAGGACAGTGACTCTGGGTGAGCATCACGGACTATTCTCCTCCCTAAGTTTTAAAGAAGGGGAGGAGGACGGTGACACTGGATGAGCATCACGGACTATTCTCTTCCCAAGTTTTAAACAAGAGGAGGAGGACGGTGACACTGGGTGAGCATCACGAACTATTCTCCTCCCAAGTTTTAAAGAAGAAGAGGAGGACAGTGACTCTGGGTGAGCATCATGGACTATTCTCCCAAGATTTAAAAATTACGTTTGATGGCTGAAAGTGAAAGTTGTAGCGCTGTGTTTTTGGGGGGTGGGGTTCAGTGCACACGGAGGTAATAGTTAAGACAACCACATCATAAACGGGGAAGGATGAAGTGACTGAACAACGGTGAGTTCTCCATGTACCACTGAAAGTGATGGGATGCAGCTGTCAGTAGACAAGGATAAGCTAGGCATGGACACTGCAATTGCTAGAGTGACCACTGAAAATACCATAAGAGACTTCATGGAAACCACAGTTGACAATTATAATGGAATACTCAAAAAAGCTCAAGTAACCTAAAAGAAGACAGAAAAGCTGGGCGCAGAGGCTCACAGCTGTGGTCTCAGTGACTCAGGAGGCTGAGGGGGGAGGATCACTTGAGCCCAGGAGTTACAGGTTGCAGGGAGCTATGACTGTACGTGTGACTAGCCACTGCACTCCAACCTAGACAAAAGAGTGAGACCCCATCTCTAAAATAAAAAGAAAAGAGAAAATACAGTAGTGTTTAACAACAGTGGGGGATGTGAGAACAGAAAAAACAATAAAATGGAAGACATAAATCCCAACAAAATGATTACACTACGTATCTACGGTATAAACACACAAAAGATAAAGATTGTCAGAAGGGATGAAAAATACATGATCCAACCAGACACCTTCTACAAGAAACTCACTTAAAATTCATGGTGTAGGCCGGGCGCGGTGGCTCAAGCCTGTAATCCCAGCACTTTGGGAGGCCGAGACGGGCGGATCATGAGGTCAGGAGATCGAGACCATCCTGGCTAATACGGTGAAACCCCGTCTCTACTAAAAAATACAAAAAACTAGCCGGGCGAAGTGGCGGGTGCCTGTAGTCCCAGCTACTTGGGAGGCTGAGGCAGGAGAATGGCGTGAACCCGAGA
>NC_037683.1:675680-705224 GCF_003255815.1 Theropithecus gelada | reverse complement strand
AAAAAAAAAAAAAAAGAAAATAGGAGGCGGATATACCACATTTCATCTTTTCACTTATAGCAGAGCTTTCCTCCAATGCTGCCCACATTGAGACACAGTTTGACAAAATTACTGGGCTCAGGTGGGCGGGACTCTGATGTGGGTGGGGCCGTGTGTGGGCGGGGCTCCAGGGGGAGGGTGGGACCATGGGTGGGTGAGACTCCAGCACGGGGCAGAGCCATGGGCTGGGTGGGTGGGGCTCCAGGATGGGGTGGGGCCATGGGCGGGTGGGGCCATGGGCGGGGTGGGCGGGGCTCCAGGACAGGACACGGCAGGGCTATGGGCTGGGTAGGCGGCTCTCCAGGACTGGGTGGGGGCTCCCAGGAGGCTCTGGGTTGGGGGAGGTGACCCACCTGTCACAGGTCCCTGCTGGAGGCTGCCCAGGATCTTCTCACCCAAGAGATGAATCAGCCGAGTCACCACCTGCAGGCAGACACACATTTTAAACCGAGAAACGCTGGGAACCAAAGAGAGGGATGCTCAACAACGGCGAGACTCAGCAAATGGCGCTGGATCTGCTTTTCAAAACCTCCATGAACTGAGTTGCACGGGCCATGGCTGTCCAGGCCTAGGAGCCTTCACGATGCCCAGGAAAGCCGTGCGGCTGCCTTCCCGGTTGCCAGGCCAGCAGGTACAAGGGGTATGTCCCCTGTGACCGTGAGCCCAGGCCAGCCTCACTCTCACTTCCGGGCAGGCAGACAACTCCAGGGGAAGCCACCGATCCTGAAGGCAGGACAAGGGCAGGCTGGCAGGCTTCTCATTGTGGCCACTGCTCCTGGGTGCCAACCCCGCTTCAGGGCACGGTTGGGGACATTCATCCCGACTGGACCAAACGGTCCCCACACTTGGGGTCGCTGGCCTGCAGGGACCCTGCCCAGGGGCTGACTGTACAGCAAAGCTGGCCCCACAACAGGGGACTCACTGGCTCCACCCATACTGTCCCCCAGAAGCTGCTGGTTGGATGGAGCCCTGCAGCGGCCTCTAAAGGGTGGGCCAGGGCTCCTGCTCCGAGGAGCTCATGAAGACAAGGCCCACCCTGCAGGCCAGGACAAAGCAGATGGAGGAGTGGCCTGGCTCCCTGCTGCTCCCAGCAACTGTGGCTGCTGCCCCAGAGCCTGCCGGCCCTGTGAGCTGCACTCACACGCTCCGCCAGGCTCTCCTGGTCCATAAATGGGCAATTGCAGCAAGCGCCAGGACCCGGGAGCTGCAGGTGGGAGAACCAGGGCCCAGGAACTGTGGATGGGAGAAGCGCTACCTGAGGGGAGGTGGTGGAGGGAGGGCAGTGATGGCCTCCCAGGGTGAGCCCCAGGGGCGGTGAGAGGCACTGGCTGTAGAAGGCCCTGCAACATGCTAGGGGCCACACCTGCACCCCCTTTCCATTTGTTCTAGAATGAAGAACTTCTTGGGATCCGTGTGCTGGCTGCTGACGAACAGCCGCAGACCTGCCCTTCAGGCCCCTCGGCTGGTCCTTCCTGGGCGCTCTCCTCACCGCTGACCTGCACTTGCAAGCAGCCCACCCTGTCCTCCTCCAGATCTCAGAGCCAGAGTCGCTTCCCTTTCCTCTGCCGTACCCACGTCACTCACAAGTAGAGAGCACCAAGAAGGCAGCTGTGTGACTGTCCTGGGAAGCAGCCAGGGTACCTCTCCAGTTTTCCTACCTACCGTTCCTGGCCCCCACCCAGCTGGGCTCTGATCTTCACCTCCTTCAGACTGCCCCTCCAGGTCATTTTCCATCCATGTGGACCGAATGATCACCACAACTCAGGGCACAGCTTGGGACATGGCCTGTGCCACCCTCACCCGCACCATCCTCACCCACGCCCTTACCAGCTCCATGCCCTCACCTGCTCCACATCCTTACCTGTGCCCTGCCCTCACCTGCTGGGCGCCTCACTTGTGCCACCTTCACCAGTTCCACTCCCTCACCTGCTCTGCACCCTCACCTGCTCCATGCCCTCACCTGTGCCCTGCCCTCATCCGCACCCTCATCCGCTCCACCCTCACCCGCTCTGCCCTCACCTGCTCCGCTCTCACCTGTTCCGTGCCCTCATCTGCTCCGCGCCCTACCTGCGCCATCCTCACCTGTGGGTACCTGCGCTTGATGGACGTGAGGGCTCCTGCCGGCAGCTTGGCCAGTTCTGAGTCCCGAACGGCATGCACCGTGGTCGCCCGGGCCTGGTGGGTCAGCATCTCCACCTGAGGAGAGGAGCCGGCTGCTGGGGCCGTGGGCTTGGGAGGGCCGAGCCAGCTGGGCCTGTCCCTGACAGCCTCTGGTGCCTGCCGGAGCCACACATGGCCCCGGCATGCAGAAAGCAAGGGAGGAGCCCAAGGCTCCCGCACACCCTCCGCATCGCAAGGCGGAGGCAGCCAGTGAATGCTGGCATGTGGCGTGTTGTCAGAACCACTGGAACATGCCAGAAGCCAAAGGTGCTCCCCGCAACCCAGGCAAGTCACAGACACAGGCATCAGACACCACAGGCTGGAACAAGGGCAGTCTCAGCTCTTCCGAAGAAATAAATGCCTTTGGAGAACAGTCTTTTATTTATGTATTTATTTTTTTGAGACGGAGTCTCGTCGCTCTGTTACCCAGGCTGGAGTGCCGTGGCACGATCTCGGCTCACTGCAAGCTCCTCCTCCTGGGTTCACACCATTCTCCTGCCTCAGCCTCCTGAGTAGCTGGGACCACAGGCGCCTGCCACCACGCCTGACTATTTTTTTTGTATTTTTAGTACAGACAGGGTTTCACCATGTTAGCCAGGATGGTCTCGATCCCCTGACCTCGTGATCTGCCCGCCTAGGCCTCCCACAGTGCTGGGATTACAGGCGTGAGCCGCTGTGCCCGGCCTAGAAAAAACCTCTTTTTAAGATGTGTCCCTCAGAACCTGCGGGAGCCTGGCCATCTGACACTGAGGCCTCCCTGCCGGTATCCGGCCAGGTGTACGAGCCTTCAACCGGTGGACGGATGAAGACCAGCCTGCCCAAAATGGTGAAACCCTGTCTCTACTAAAAATACAAAAAATTAGCTGGGTGTGGTGGCGGGCGCCTGTAATCCCATCTACTTGGGAGGCTGAGGCAGAGAATTGCTTGAACCCAGGAGGCGGAGGTTGCAGTGCATGAGACCGTGCCACTGCACTACAGTCTGGGTGATAGAGACTCTGTCTCAAAAAAAAAAAAAAAAAAAAACCAAAAACTTAACATAGGCTAGGAGTGGTGGCTCACGCCTGTAATCCTAATACTTTGGGAGGCTGAAGTGGGTGAATCACTTGAGGTCGGGAGTTCAAGACCAGCCTGATCAACACGGAGAAACCCCGTCTCTACTGAAAACACAAAATTAGCCTGACGTGGTGGCGGGCACCTTTTATCCCAGCTACTCAGGAGGCTGAAGCAGGGGAATCGCTTGAACTCAGGAGGTGGAGGTTGTGGTGAGCCGAAATCATGCCATTGTACTCCAGCCTGAGCAACAAGAGTGAAATTCCGTCTTAAACAACAAAACAAACAAACAAACAAAAACTTAACACAAATCGGCAGAAGCCCCAGGCCGCGGCACCTTGGAGCTGGGCAGCCCCGACAGCTCACTCGGATGCAGGGGCCTGCCGTGCTGGATGGCCCCAGGAGGCCCAGACCAGCTGTAGCTGCTACCATACCTCAAGAGACACCCGGAGGCAAGTGGGCCAGTGCGCCCGGATGCCAGGATAGGTACCGGGAGCCCCCAGCAGAGGCAGAGCCTGGGACTCACAGCAAAGCAGCCACAGGGCATCACTCCTGCCGTCCACTCCCAGGGCTTTTGCTCCCCTGAGTAACTGGCCAGGCCACACCCAGGCCAGAACCCAGGACGCCCTGGGAGGGATGGAGAGGTCAGGGAGGCAGGAGCAGGGCCCAGTACCTACCACACCGACAAGGTCTCCTCGGCCGTACTCCCCGGCCAGGCGCTTCTTCCCGTCGTCCTTCCGGATCACAGAGCGCAGCCGGCCGCTGAGCATGATGTACGTGCAGTCAGACTTGTCCCCCTGCCTGCGGGAGACACAGAGGCCCTGCAGCCCTGAACCCCCAGCCCCTGCCTGTGGGAGACACAGAGGCCCTGCAGCCCTGGACCCCCAGCCCCTGCCTGGGGGAGACACAGAGGCCCTGCAGCCCTGGACCCCCAGCCCCTGCCTGCGGGAGACACAGAGGCCCTGCAGCCTTGGACCCCCAGCCTCAGCCCCCAAACCCAGCTTCCCAACAGCAGACAGACTCAGGATGGAGAAATAGAAAATGCAGGCTTCTCACTGTCTTATTTTTGTTTTGGAAAACCTACTTTTTATTTTAAAATATTTATGTTAATAGGCATGGGTTGTTTTAAATGAATAAATATCCTCAAATTTTCTTGGTTTTAATTATTATTATTATTATTTGAGACGGAGTCTTGCTTTGTTGCCCAGGCTGAAGTGCAATGGCACGATATTTGCTCACTGCAGCCTCCACTTCCCAGGTTCATGCGATTCTCCTGCCTCAGCCTCCCGAGTAGCTGGGATTATAGGCACGTGCCACCACGCCCAGCTAATTTTGTATTTTTAATAGAGACAGGGTTTCACCCATGTTGGCAAGGCTGGTCTCGAACTCCTGACCTTGTGATCCACCTGCCTCGGCCTCCCAAAGTGCTGGATGACAGGTGTGAGCGACCGCACCTGGCCAGTGGGGTGCTTTTAAAGGGATGGTGTGGGCTTGAATATACTGACACAGAGATGCTCGTGGAACATCAGCTGTGTCCAAGCGTGTGTGGCTGTCACGAAATCCAGGAGGCCATGAAGCGTGTTGCCGAGCTAAGCTGGGGTGGGGCTGGGGAAATCCAGCCTTCCGTGTGTGGTTTCCATAGTAACTTCCGTGTGTGGTTTCCATGGTTACTGTGCTTTGCCCACCCCCGAATCCTGCATGCCAGGGCAGCGTGGACACCGAGTGTGTGACACCCACAGCCTCACCTGTATATCGCTCGCCCGGCCTCCACCTCCACCCAGTCCAGGGCAAAGTCGATTTGCCGCACGAAGGACGACATCCTCTTCACCACGGTGTGCGCCACGCCCAGGACGACGGTTGGCTGCTTCCGCATGATTCTGCCGGGCAGCCCAGAGTCACTCCCACCCATCCCTCCAGCCCTACCCTTCACCCAGGGCCACAGGGCTCAGGAGTGGATGGGACCCACCACCCCCACCCCACACTGAGGGCAGAGACCACTGGTGGGGGCTGGGATGGGGCATGCCCTGGTCAGCTGCCTGCCCCAGGGCACAGCACTGCCCACCATGTGCCTGGTGGCCAGCAGCTGTTAAGGAGCCCAGAGAGTCCCCTCCTGGCACACCCGTGAGTGCCCCTTGGGCATGGGCCCTGTGTCAGGCTGCGGTCCTGGCAGGAGACTGCACATGCCGTCAGGAGGTGCATAATGCACACTGGGGCCACGACTGTGGCTGGCAGTGAGTGCCATGAAGGGCAAAGGCAGAGGCTGAGAGACCACATGGGGCCTCGAGAGCACAGGGACTCTCCTGGGTGGGTGGAGGGTGCTGGGGCCTCTGACGCGGGGAACATTGTCTTCTCCCCAGTGGTCGTGTGTGGACAGACTGCGGAGGGTGAGGGCTGCAGCAGGGACGTGCCCAGTGGCTCTGGGCAGTGGCAAGGTGGGACGTGTGGCAACCTGCACCAGGAGTGAGAGTGACGCTGGGCGACTCCAGGCCTAGCCCCAGCCACAGGCAGGTGGAGCTGCCATTTCCTCAGAAGGCAAAAGCAGGAGGAAGAGCAAACACGGAATCAGGATCCACTTTGCACAGGAGGTGGGGGAAGCCCCTTTGATGCCGAGGAGTTGGCAAGACAGCGGCTGGGTGAGGGCTTGAAGGGCATGAGTGTGGCATTTACAGTCCTGGGGGTGGAGGAGGAGCCCCGGGACGCTGGCTGGGGTGATGGCTGCAAGGCACACCACGCACGGACACACATAGACATACACAGGCACACGGAGACACACATGGACACACACAGACACGTAGACACACGCAGACACATGCAGATACATATAGACACACAGAGACACGCATGGACACACGCAGACACATGCAGACACACGCAGGCACACGGAGACACACAGACACACAGACACGCAGACACACAGACACATGCAGATACACAGACACATCCAGACACACGTAGACACGCACGGACACACGCAGACACACGCAGGCACACGGACACACAGAAACACACAGACACATGCACGGACACATGGAGACACACATGGACACACGCAGACACACGGACACACACAGACACACGGACACATGGACACACGCAGACACACAGACACATCCAGACACACAGAGACATACACAGACACACGCAGACACACACAGACACACAGCACGGGGGACTGAGCTGCATTAAGGGGGGGCCAAGGGCCCTGAGCTCTGCCCTGGGTGGTTCCTGTCCCTGCTCTTTGCCATCCGTCCTGAGCATCTATCTCCCTGGCGCCGCCGACATGGAGCAGCTGGGGACGCTCAGGAGGGAGACGGGTCCAGCTCCACCCAGGGTCCCCTGCTGGTGGAGGGACCGGGACTTGGAGCCTCAGTCTCCCCATCCACACGCTGCGGTTTCAGGGCACCCAGCATCGGGACCCGGCTGGAGCCACTCAGGCCAGGCCGGGAAGACAGAGGCCATGCAGAAAGCCCTTCCGAACAGTGCCAGGGCCCCGCTGCCCCCACCCCTGCGCCTTGCCCTGCTCGGGGTCCCCAGGCTGAAGCAGAGCTTGGCGCGGTGCTGTTTGCTGGATCACAGGCGTGAGCCGCTGCGCCCAGCCGACCTGTTTTCTTCAGCTGCTGCGATTTCACTGACCTTCAGGCTCCTGACCGCTCCCCCTGCCCAACCACTCAGGCAGAAGAGCTCTGAGACCACAGCAGACGTCTGGCCTATGGGGGTGCGGGGGACTTCCAGAAAACACACACAGAACGGCTCAAGCCGCCAGAGGTGAGAGCTGGGATTAAACTGAACCCCAGGCTCCAGGAGATTCTGGACCTGACAGAGCAGAACGCCCAGCACCGTGGATGGGAAGACGTGGCGGCTCTGCCAGGCAGCCCACAGGTGGGCTGAGTGCAGCTCTGAGCCTGGAGGGGCCGAATCTGAGACTCATGGGCTGGGCTCAAGTGGACAGATGTCTCCAGCCCAGAGCCTGGAAGGCAGCACAGGCACATTCTGCCCCAAGAAGGGACACACGTCAGTGGGGCTCCTGCCCCTGAGCCAGAGCCATGTCCTCACCCACTGCCTTGCCCTTCCACCTCCACATCACCAGCTCCCGACACAACAGCCCAGGCTGCAGGGGTGGGGAGGCTCACGGCCTCTGATGCCCGGCCCCGCCCCAACGCGGGTCCTGCTGAGCCAAGCCGGGCAGCCCCAGAACTGACTGGTGATACATGAACACAGCTGGGAGCGGACCACAGAGATGGTCGTGTGAGGCAGATCACTGTGGGCAGATGGGGCCGGCCGACTGAGCGCTGGAGCAGGGGGCACCGACCTGGGCCTATGCAGGTGCTGGGCACAAAGAGGGGGGCGCGAGCAGCAGGGAAGAGGCCGGCCACGCGGGGAGGGGTCTCAGGGCAGGTGGGTCTGGGGCCCGCCCCGAGGTCCTGGCCCGTAACTCACTCATAGAAGTGGGCCTTGGAGATGGACAGGAAGCTGCAGTCCCTGTTGGCCTTGATGGTGAAGATGAGCGGCTCCCCGGTGAGCACCGCCAGCTGGCCCACCATCTCCCCGGGGCGCGTGAGGAACAGGCAGGTGTCCTCCTGGCTGCCGATCTTCCTCTGGTACACGTGCAGCAGCCCGGAGACCACGAACAGGATGCTGGCGTCCTGACAACACCAGAGGGCCCAGGAGGTACCGTGAGCGGCCGCAGGCAGGACGGGGGCAGCTCTGGGCCCAGAGCGGACAATGCCACCAGGCTCGGCCGGGAGACCATCCGCCGACCTGACCAGCTCTGGGCACAGACTTCACTGGAAACATTTCAGCAGTGTCTACGGTTTTGTGATTTCACGAGCAGTCGTGGGAAATCTGGGTTCTCGAGGGCTCCGTGCAGCGAGCCGGGCCTCGGATCTGCACGCCTTCTCTCCCGGCACCCGCACGCATACTGACTGTCCCCAGCAAACACGCGTCCGCCCAGCATTCCTGTGCACGGCGGGTCCCACACTGCCTCGCCTGGGGCCTGGCCCCTCCCACACTGAGCCCCTGCACACGCCACACGTTTGGGTCCCATGTCTGCAGATGTGCCCGTGAAGCCACTCCGAGGCCACTTCCACAGATCTGTATCCACTGTGACCTCTTATGGCCTCTTCCCAATCTGCCTGCCCAGCCCACTCTTAGGTGCGAGCGGAAGGGCCAGTGCGGCAGGAGCCAAAGGTGGACACTGAGCTCTCGGGGCTCAGGGCTGCCTGAGGGGAGGGGCTCTGCCATGGTGCCCAGAGGGGCAGTGGCCTGGTGCTGGGACGTCCCCAGTCACTGGTGCCCAGCCCAGGCCCTCCTCTGGTGTTCCACCTGGCACTGGGCTGCGGCATTGGGTGGTCCCAGTGCCCCCCCAGACCCCCACTCACCTGGTCTCCCTGCCTTGACACCACTGTGCCTGCAGGAACGTGGAGAAGCACCACCCGGCCATCCAACAGAGATGAGTCCTGAAAACAGAGCAGGCTTCAGGGAACATGGGCGGGAAGCATAAATGAAGGTCCAGAGAACAGAGGCTGCGCTGGGCCCTTCAGGGGCAATGAGCGGTGAGGCCAGAGGCCGGGCAAGGCCCTCCTCTGAGGCCGTCCTCCAACAGCGGCCTGACGGACACGGGGCACCCTGCAGAGCCACCGATGCCAAACCAGGGCATCGACCCAGAGACAGACACCAAACAGTGCAGCAAGGCAGGAAATTAAGAAACAGACACTCATATTTTTGTGAATTTACGTAAAAGAGGATGTCATTTCAGGGAGAAAGGGTGATTTCTTTATAAGTGGTGCTGGCATAGCCAGCAGTGGGACGCCTTCTCCACACCACCTACAGAACGACGCCCTCCAGGGCACGAGGAGTCTGGAAACTGGGAGCTCCCAGAGGTGAGCTGGGAATGCCCAACGCACTTGAACCCCAGAGGTGGAGGTTGCAGTGGACCCGGAGCCCGTGGAGAGGCCCTGGGGCAAACCAAGGGTGAGGGAGCGTCTGCGGGTACCATAGCCACAAAGGTTCGAAACATCAGGTGTATAAACCCCTAGTCCACAGTGATAATGAAATAAGAAACCCCACCCATCACCTCAGAAGATGATGGAAAACCAAATCATTAATTTAAACCAAATCGTTAATTCAAACCAAATCGTTAAACTTCCCAAATCCTGATGGTGAAGGGAATGAAGCCAGTTTCCCCCAAAAAAGAAAGGACATCTCACATCTCCACAAGTGTGTCAAACAGGACGGAGAAAGAGGTGGAGGGGATGAGAAGAACCTGAGCAGCCACGTATCCAGCTCTCAGGCAGACGATGGCCACTGACAGGGAGGCCGCATCGCCCCAGGGCGCGTTGTCAGCCCGAGCAGCCGGGAGGCTTGCAGGAGAAGAAAGCGGCCTCTGTGATGCAAGCAGCTGCGCGAAGAAAAGTCAGAGCCTTCGGGAGACGAGGGGGATGTGGGAGACGAGGGGGACGTGGGAGACAAGGGGGACGTGGGAGACGAGGGGGAAGCAGGGGATGAGGGGGATGAGGGGGACAAGGGGGACGAGGAGGACGTGGGAGATGAGGGGGATGCAGGGAACGAGGGGGATGTGGGGGACGAGAGGGATGCAGGGGACACAGGGGATGCGGGAGCCAGCCATGGTGTGGACCACACAGTGGACTGTGACACGGACGAGGCCACTGGACAGGGGGACACTGACCGCACGGCTGAAGCCATTTGGCCGTTTTAAGGATTGCTGTTAAGTATTCAGAAATGATAAGAGTGTGTGGTTAGAGATGAATCCTGAAATATCCCCCAGTGACGTGCTATGATGATGGGATTTGCTTCGAGGGTGGGCACCTGGACAGTATGGAAGGGGTGCAGAGAAAACAAGGCGGGCTGTGGCATGACCGCTGCCGTGAGGGCTGCCAGGTACTCACCTCCACATATTATTCCATCTATTCTATACAGCTTTGAGTTTTCCCACAACAAAAAGCTGTTTAAAGAGAGAGAAGACTGGCTGGGCACAGTGGCTCATGCCTGTAATCCCAGAATTTTTGGAGGCCGAGGCAGGTGGATCACTTGAGGTCAGGAGTTTGAGACCAGCCTGGGCAACATGGCGAAACCCCGTCTCTACTAAAAATACAAAACTTAGCCAGCTGTGGTGGCGAGCCAGTGGTCCCAGCTACTCGGGAGGCTGAGGTGGGAGGATCACTTGAGCCCAGGAAGTGGAGGCTGCAGTAAGCTGAGATGGCACCACTGTACTCCAGGCTGGAAGACAGAGTGAGACACTCTCCAAAAAAAAAAAAAGAAGAAGAAGGAGAGAGAGAGATTTTTTTTTTCCCTTCAGGACAGAGTTTCGCTCTTGTTGCCCAGGCTGGAGTGTGGTGGCACAATCTCAGCTCACTGCAACTTCCGCCTCCCAGGTTCAAGCAGTTCTCCCACCTCAGCCTCCCGAGTAGCTGGGATTACAGGCGCCCACCACCACACCCGGCTAATTTTTGTATTTTTAGTAGAAACAGAGGGTCACCATGTTGGTCAGGCTGGTCTCCAACTCCTGGCCTCAGGTGATCCACCTGCCTTGGCCTCTCAAAGTGCTAGGATTACACGTGTGAGCCACCGTGCCCGGCCAGAAAAGGAGATTTAAGAGATAGATCAGCCAACTGCAGTTTATGGCCCTTACTCAGATCCTGATCTGTACAACAAGAAACCACTGAGAACCACTCCCAACAGTCAGGGGCCCAGGAGCGCGCTGGGTGGGTGAGCAATCAAAGCTTTTTAACATTTCACTTGCAGAACGACACTGTGGTTATGCCTCGAAACGGAGTCCTTAACCATTAGAGAGGAATGATGTGAAACTACATCAGGTTTGAGATTTTTCAGACAGAAAATAATTGGGGGAGGGACGAGGAGTACAGTTGTAAAGTGATTGGCCATGATTGGTAATTACGGAACTAGGTGACTGGTGCCTGGGAGCTCACGACACTATCACGGCTGCCTTTTTACCTATTCAAAGCTTTCCATCAGCCAGGTGCAGTGGCTCACGCCTGTAATCCCCACGCTCTGGGAGGCTGAGGCGGGCAAATCATTTGAGGTCAGGAGTTCGAGACCAGCCTGGCCAACATGGTAAAACCCCATCTCTACTAAAAACACAAAATTCAGCTGGGCGTGGTGGTGGGCGCCTGTAATCCCAGCTACTCGGGAGGCTGAGGCAGGAGAATCGCTTGAACCCAGGAGGTAGAGGTTGCAGTGAGCCGAGATCGTACCACTGCACTCCAGCCTGGGCAATATGGTGAGACTCTTGTCTCCAAAAAAAAAAAAAAAAAAAAGGTTTCCATCATATGTAAGAAATTACATCCTAGATGAACTAATGAAGCTGAGAAAAATATCATACTCTAATAATCTGACACTGTTATTGCTGTATTAAATATAAACACAGATGAGAATTCTGAAGTCCAGCTTTGGGACACCGTGATGTCCCAGAAAGCCTCAGCTTTGAGTTTGAACATAAGGCGATCTCAAGCTGCTGGCTTCCCAAAGGGGGACCCCAAAAGACAAGCCTGCACTCCACCCGAAGTGCCCCCTTTGCAGCCACCGTGCTCCACACCCGGAACCACTGCCCAACAGAGGCAGAGAGGAGCCCACGGTCCCTGGGTGGGACAAGGGCCAGGTGCCCGCCGGGGCCACTCACTTCCAGCTTCATCAGGGTAAGCAGGTCCTTCTTGGCAGCTCTGAAGATGGCGTCCGACTTCCTGCTGGCCAGGGTCTCATCCGCGTGACTCTCTGAGTGGTGGGAGACCGGGGAGGGCATCTCTGCGACCATCACGTTTTTCTTGGACTCGAGAAGAACAAAGATACCAGCAATTAGAAGGGAGGTGGTTGGGGAACATCGCACAAGGGTGTGGCCGGGTCTGACTCGCACAGTCCAGAAAGGCCGGCTGAGCCTCCTGAAGCTGCAGGTGCCAATGACACCAGAGCCAGCAGTGCCGCCAACGCACCAGCGAGCCACAGAGAGGGCAGGGCCCCAAGAGGAGGGTCAGAAATGACAGCCAGGGGCCTACCTTGCTGGCCATGGAGCTCCCGGGGTACTCGTCCGAGTGCAGGAAGACCCTGGCACGGTCACATGCCATCCCCAGATCGGAAGTGGCACTGGCTGGGCCCCCTACATGCAGAGGGGACACTCAGGACATGGCTCGCTGGGCCACAGGCTCGAACACTCCCAGGGTGGGCTGAGTGCACCCTGCAGTCTAACCGCTCAAACCCCGGCAGATCCCTCGAGGGAGTCGGGCCCTGAGATCCCCCCACCCCCTGCTTTCTTTCGGCATCTGCCTCAATGGCTCTGTGGCCAGCAACTACAGGTTTTCTCAGCAGCTTAAACCCACACGGTGCCTTCAACAGTTCTGGGCACTGATAGAGGTAGCCCGGTCAGTGCCTAAGACACTGAAAGAAACCAGCCCTGGCCCTGAGCCAGATCCATCAAACCTTCCCGTGCACGCCACACCCTGACTGCTCGCTGCGGGCATCCCTGTGTAGAGCCCCCTTTCTCTCGTTGTCCATCTCAAGGATGCTGCCGCCCTCTGTACGTGAGCTCCCCTAACAGGTGCCCGGGGCCGTCACGCTGGTGCTTGGGGCTTGGCTCTTTGCAGTCCCAGCCCCATCTCAGAGGGAGGGGGTTGAGGCACCCCTCCAAAGAGCTCCCCTGTTGCTGCTTTTGGGCAGCCTCGGGCTGAGTGGGATGAAGCAGTGTGCACCCTTTCACGGCCCGCCCTCAGCATTACACAGCACTACACACACAGCGTATCCGACCTCTGGACCAGCTGCAGTGGATTCTGAGGAAGGGTGTGCGGTTTGCACGACGGGGTCACGCATGTCCAGGCACGGATCCAGCCCTGCGTGTGCAGCTGCACATGTGAGTGAATCATCTGCGCTGCGGTTTTCCATCCAAACTGTGGAATTCGCAACACCCATTTCTCAGCGGAATACAGAGGAACTGTGCAGACACTAACCGCGGACACGTGCCACACAGCTGCCGCTGCCACGTGGCACTGCAGGAAGGAACCAGGCCCAGGAGCACAGCCACGTGCTCCTCCCTGGGAAGCCGGACACGGAGAGACAGGAGCGCTGGGCTTTGGAAAGGGGCGCGTGTCTCCGAGGCGTACGCTGAGGGTGCACTGGTCGGGTTTCAGGGAGCTGCACCCTTCAGCCCGGTGCACTGTGCTGTGTGTTACTCATGCCCCCATCAAGTCCTGCTGTTTTTTAAAAATCCAAACTGTAAACCAATCTATGGCAACAAAGGTCACCAAGGCGGGCGGATCACCTGAGGTCAGGAGTTTGAGACCAGCCTGACCAACGTGGAGAAACCCCGTCTCTACTAAAAATACAAAATTAGCCGGGTGCAGTGGCGCATGCCTGTAATCCCAGCAACTTGGGAGGCTGAGTCAGGAGAATCGCTTGAACCTGGGAGGTGGAGGTTGCAGTGAGCTGAGATCGGGCCATTGCAGTCCAGCCTGGGCAACAAGAGCGAAACTCCGTCTCAAAAAAAATAATTAAAAAGAAAAAAGAAATAAAATAGTTTTTGGAAAATTTATTTATGACTCAGGAATAAGGAAAGAATAAATAAGACCCAAAACACAAATCACAGGTGCCAAAGCAAAGGGCTGGCTTTCCACAGAGGAACATCAGGGTCCCTGTTGCATCAAGGTCCGAGGCGGCATTTTCCAGCCCACGGACAAGAGGGAAGAGAACCTCCAACAACCGAAACCAATGAGACAAGAGGGAAGAGAATCCCCAACAAAAACTAAGGAGACAAGGGGAAGACAATCTCCAAAAATGAAACTAACCAGGGATCTCTACCTACAGCACATAAGGAATCAACACAAATCAACCAAACTCCAGAACTGCAGAAAGTGGGCAGAGAACAGGACCGGACAGTCTAGGAGGGACGCCCAGATAGAACCGAATGCAGCAGGAGCCCATGAGCTTGCTGGTGGCCGGCGATGGCAGACGGCGGAGGGGCAGGTCTGCGGCAGGAGCATGGCTGCACCGCCGAGCAGCGTGGACTTGGGAGGCTGCCCTGAGAAGGCCCCGGCCCCGTGGCTGCGGGTGGGTAACATCAGTTACAGCAAAGGTCCCTGCGGGAAGGCACAGGGCAGCAGGGCTGGGGAAGGAAGCACAGGCTTGCTAGAGACCCAGCACGCAAGGCGGACGCAAGGCAGGAGAGAGACCGTGCAGGGAGGGCGGGAAGGGCTGAGCACATGGCTCTGCAGGGTGTCTCATGGCACCGGCCCAGCCTGGGCAGTGGTGGGGGTAAGACACGGCGGGGACGCAGAGGAGCACACCAGGGTGTTCTGGGCAGCAGGACGGCCACCAAGCCTCAACCCTGGAGCCAGAGGGCAGGCACAGGCCCCTCTGGGCATGTGGGACTCTTGTCCAGCAACAAATCAAACCTAGCGGAGGACACCCGCCTCGGCGGCGATGCTGGGTGTCAGTGCAGTTCAGCCTGGGTCTCAGACGCTGAGGGCCTGTGGGCCACACCGGCCGGGCAGCCGTCGGAGGTTCTTTACCTTGTGGGGCTGAAGGGTCAGCGTCACCTGCCCCGGGCTTCTCCAGCTCGTCCAAGATCTCTTTGCGAACAGAAGGCGCGGGAACGGACTGGCTCCTCTTTAGCAGAGGCCCAGCAGCTGCTGGGCGGCCGCCCCTGTGATCTGCTGGGGAGGCAGCCGTGAGCAACCTGGGTCTGCACACACTCCCTGGCGTCCCATGCAGCCCAGTCGGGGCCACGCCGGGAGCACGGTCCCCGCAGCAGCAGCAGTTGGCGTGCCCCACAGTGCCCTGCACCCCTGCACACGCTCTGGACCAGCCCTCAGGCCACCTGGCCATCTGCATCTGCTGGGCCAGCCGGTGAATGCAAGCGAGTGCCAGCCTCTGACTAGCCCTGGCCCCTCCCCACCCCAATCCCTCCTCCCCGCCCCTTCCATCCCTACCCCAATCCCCCCTGCCCCCCTCCAAGGCCTTGCTGCCCTGATTGCCCAGTTGTGGGCCAAGTGCCTTGAAGGCAAATTCCATCCAGGTGGGGCTGCCGGCCAGCGGTTCTCAGGGCATGCCTTGGTGGATGCAGCTGTCTGGGCTCAGCTGGGATGGGCCATGCAGGGCTGCATCTGCCCTTCGGGTGAAATAAGGAAGGAGCCTGGCCTTGCCCACCACACAGGCTGAAGGAGGCTGCCCTGCCTGGACACTGTCCTTACCTAGAGAGGCCCATGAGCCCTCCCCAGCCCTGGTCTCTGCCTAGAACCCACCCAGGACAGCTGCTGCCCCACCAAGTCACACGGACCTAATCCAGTGAAAGAAATGCCATTCAGGCAATGACACATATTCTAAAACGCACTTTCAGGCCAAGTGCAGCGGCTCACACCTGTCATCCAAACAATTCGGGAGGCCAAGGTGGGAGGATCACTTCAGACCAGGAGTTCAAGACCAGCCTGGACCACGTGGCAAGATGCCATCTTTACAAAAACTTAAAAAATGAAACTCAATGAGCTGGGCCTAGTGGCACGTGCCTGTGGACCCAGTTACTCAGTGGGCTGAGGCAGGAGAACCCTTTCAGGCAATGAGGTGGGGGTGGCAGTGAGCCAAGGTCGCACCACCACACTCCAGCCTGGGCAACAGAGCAAGACCCTGTCTCTATAATAATAAAAATAATAAAATAATAATAATAATAAATGCATTTCCGAGAAAAAGCACATCAGCCAGAGCTGTGTTTAAATGTGGCTGTGACCTCACGGGCTCCCAAGCACATGAGCGAAGCAGTCACCCCACTGCATCCACTCCGTCCACTCCCTCACTCCACTCCGTCCACTCCATCCACTCCCTCACTCACTCCACTGCATCCACTCCGTCCACTCCCTCACTCACTCCACTGTGTCCACTCCGCCCACTCTGTCCACTCCCTCACTCACTCCACTGCGTCCACTCCGTCCACTCCCTCACTCCACTCCGTCCACTCCGTCCACTCCCTCACTCACTCCACTCCGTCCACTCCCTCACTCACTCCACTGCGTCCACTCCATCCACTCCCTCACTCCCCTCCGTCCACTCCGTCCACTCCCTCACTCACTCCACTGCGTCCACTCCGTCCACTCCCTCACTCCACTCCGTCCACTCCGTCCACTCCCTCACTCACTCCACTGCGTCCACTCCGTCCACTCCCTCACTCCACTCCGTCCACTCCGTCCACTCCCTCACTCACTCCACTGCGTCCACTCCGTCCACTCCCTCACTCCACTCCGTCCACTCCGTCCACTCCCTCACTCACTCCACTCCGTCCACTCCGTCCACTCCCTCACTCCACTCCGTCCACTCCCTCACTCACTCCACTGCGTCCACTCCGTCCACTCCCTCACTCCACTCCGTCCACTCCGTCCACTCCCTCACTCACTCCACTGCGTCCACTCCGTCCACTCCCTCACTCCACTCCGTCCACTCCGTCCACTCCCTCACTCACTCCACTGCGTCCACTCCGTCCACTCCCTCACTCCACTCCGTCCACTCCGTCCACTCCCTCACTCACTCCACTGCGTCCACTCCGTCCACTCCCTCACTCCACTCCGTCCACTCCGTCCACTCCCTCACTCACTCCACTGCGTCCACTCCGTCCACTCCCTCACTCCACTCCGTCCACTCCCTCACTCACTCCACTGCGTCCACTCCGTCCACTCCCTCACTCCACTCCGTCCACTCCGTCCACTCCCTCACTCACTCCACTGCATCCACTCTGTCCACTCCCTCACTCACTCCACTCCGTCCACTCCCTCACTCACTCCACTGCGTCCACTCCATCCACTCCCTCACTCCACTCCGTCCACTCCGTCCACTCCCTCACTCACTCCACTGCATCCACTCCGCCCACTCTGTCCACTCCCTCACTCACTCCACTCCGTCCACTCCGTCCACTCCCTCACTCACTCCACTGTGTCCACTCCGTCCACTCCCTCACTCACTCCACTGCGTCCACTCCGTCCACTCCGTCCTTCCCCCACTCACTCCACACTGCTCACTCCATTCCCCACTCACTCCACTCCGTCCACTCCATCCCCCACTCACTCCACTCTCCTCACTCCACTCTGCTCACTCCATTCCCTCCCCACTCTCACCAGCGTTGCTTCATTTAATTTCACATACTTTTGTTAGTCACTTCAACTCTTTTGGGAACATGATAAGCTATAAAAAACCAAGCACGCACCCCATCTGTAGGGTGGTTGTTAACGCCATCACACAGATCATCCAGGGGTGACTCATGCGGTGCCCGCCGCACCTGACCGCTTTCTCCCCATATGCAGGCCCCCCAGTTAGCGCTCAGAACAGCACATGAGAGACCAACGCGGGAAGCCCACTCCCCATCAGGCACAGGGCTCGGACCAGGCACGCAGGGAGAATTCTGAGAACAACTGAAAATGGATGGCGAGGGGTCCTGGGCCTGTCTGAGGACATCCGGGCCTCCTGTGAGGAGACAGGGACATATGAGGAGACCTGGGGACCGTGTGAGGAGACGGGGACACGTGAGGAGACCTGGGCATGTCTGAGGACATCTGGGTCGCATGTGAGGAGACGGGCACACGTGTGAGGAGACGGGGACAAGTGTGAGAAGATGGGAGATGGGGACACGTGAGGAGACCTGGGGGGCATGTGAGGTGACCCGGGGGGCATGTGAGGTGACCCGGGGGGTGTGTGGAGTGAGCTGTGGAACTTGTGGGGTGACCTGGGGCGTGTGGGGTGACCTGGGGATGTGTGAGGTGGCCTCGGGCACGTGCAAGATGACCTGGGGTGACCTGAGGCAGTGGGAGCAGGATCCCCTGGACTCTGGGGCTGGACATTGCCCTCCTTGGTGCAGGACAGTACCTGAGTCACAGGACTCCTGGAGCCGCGGTGGCTTTTTAAGCCGCTCTTCTTCACCATAGAACACCTGTTTCTTGGCCTTCCCAGCAGCCACGCTGGCTACAGACACGAGAGGGATGGCCTGGCTCTCCTGGGACACAAGAAGGAAGTTCAGAGCCACCCCAGGAACACCCCACACCCGCTGACAGGTGTCGGCCCCTCAAAGGAGTGACAGGTGTGGGCCTCTCAAGGCAAAGTTTATGCTGCATTTCAGGCGATGGGCAATCCAGTTATTCACAAAAAGGACCGGTCTGTTTAAGGCAACCAACCAAGCTCAGCCTGCTTTTACCCTAGGCCCTGCCTCAAACACTTTATCAAGTCAACGTAATGCCCCAAATTGTCAGAACCTTAATACTCTTCATTAAAACAAAAAATAATGTAGAAAACAAAAAGATATTCCCTTAATGTCAACAACTGAAGATGACAAGCCCTAAAATGTCATCAGAATTAGAATTTCCAACTGACATGTGCAGATTAAAAACTAATGTGTGCTGGGCCATTTACTAACCGAGCTCTACCTGCCCGTGACTGAAGAGAGCCCTCCGCACATCAGGGTACTGTTTCGGGCAGTGGGGATGGAGCAGGGCATGAAACCCTGGTCTCACTCAGTTCCCACGAGAGCTCAGCTAGGTGGGGACCGTCCCACATCCCGGCCAAGTGCCTCCCAGGGTCACACTGACAGGAGGAGGGAGAGCCGGGGTTCACAGCCTCGTGCCCTTGACAATACGCTGTGCCCTCCAAACAAGTCAGCTCCGCCCCGCAAGGTTCAGACAGGAGGAGCAGTCAAGGGCAATACACAAGGAGTGCTGGCCATAGGGACCCCATGGGACGGGTATGGAGAGGCGCAGCCTCCACTGGACACGGCCTTAGGGACCCCACGGGACGGGAATGGAGAAGGGCAGCCTCCACTGGACACGGTCGTAGGGACCCCACGGGACGGGAATGGAGAGGGGCAGCCTCCACTGGACACGGCCGTAGGGACCCCACGGGACGGGTCTGGAGAGGGGGCAGCCTCTCCTGGACAGGGCCGTTGGCTCGGTATGCAGCCTGCAGGGCCAGAAAGGGAATGAGCATGTGTGTGCTGCCAATGTCCTACAGAACACAGGTGACCAAAGGAAGACTCATCACAGACTCCTGAACCGGAGCTGCAGAGGCACCAGGCAGCTGTTCACAGCCGTGTGGGCCTCCAGAGGGACAACTCCAGCATCGGAGAAGGAATTCCACCTTTCCCAAGTCTCAACGGACCAGAGATTCTGGAACACAAGGCCCCAGGAGAATCAAGCCTCCAAATCAACTGGCAAGTGCTTTAAGGTAGGAAAATACACACAGCCCAAGCATCACCTCCCGAAGTCCTAACAACCAGCAACCAGGATGACCACAGCTGTAGCTGGCACTGCCCCACCAGGCACTGGGCGCCTGCTGCGCCAGCTAACAACTGTCCCGACGCCAGCTGCCGGGAGCGACATGGGGCTTGTGAGCTGGTTTCCACTTACAGGGTTGAAGAGCTCTGTGGTCAGGCCGAGGTAGTTGTGCAGAGCCAGGAAGGTCACTCTCTGCAGCCGCAGCATGATGATCTGCAACAAGACGCCAGCTGTGCGGTGAGCCCCGGCCCGGGTGCAGGGCGGCCCCGCAGCACCACACAGAGCACTGAGAACCGTGCCCCAAACCCGGCGGTGACCCCCGGACCGGGCATAGGGCGGCCCCGCAGCACCACACAGAGCACTGAGAACCGTGCCCCAAACCCAGCAGACCGCACAGACTGAACCCTCTCAGGGTGAAACACGCCGCAGTCTTCACACCTCACCGCGGTCATGTGAGGCGGTCACATCACGGGGAACGGGGTGAGGGGCGGAGAAAGACTGCATTGTTTTTGCAAGCTTTCTATAAAACTAAAAGTTACTCCAAAGTGAGAAGTTTAATAAAAATGTAAAAATCTCTTTGGGGGGTAGTGAAGGATCTTAAGACCTCTTTGAGGTTGTGAATATTCATTTTTATTGTAAGATATACATGACTTTTTTTTTTTTTTTCAGATGGAGTCTCGCTCTGTCGCCCAGACTCGAGTGCAGTGGAGCCATCTCTCTCGGCTCACTGCAGGCTCCGCCTCCCGGGTTCCCACCATTCTCCTGCCTCAGCCTCCCCAGTAGCTGGGACTACAGGCGCCCACCACCACGCCTGGCTGATCTTTTGTGTTTTTAGTAGAGACGGGGTTTCACGGTGTTAGCCAGGATGGTCTTGATCTCCTGACCTCATGATCCGCCCACCTCAGCCTCCCAAAGTGCTGGGATTACAGGCATGAGCCACCGCACCCGGCCGCCTGGCCTACAGATTTTTGTTTTGAGACGGAGTCTTGCTCTGTCGCCCAGGCTGGAGTGCAGTGGCTGGATCTCAGCTAACTGCAACCTCCGCCTCCCGGGTTTACGCCATTCTCCTGCCTCAGCCTCCCGAGTAGCTGGGACTACAGGCGGCCGCCACCTCGCCCGGCTAGTTTTTTTTTTGTATTTTTTAGTAGAGAGGGGGTTTCACAATGTTAGCCAGGATGGTCTCGATCTCCTGACCTCATGATCCGCCCGTCTCGGCCTCCCAAAGTGCTGGGATTACAGGCTTGAGCCACCGCGCCCGGCCGCCTGACCTACAAATTTTTAAAATATAACCTTAGTTCTTCCCAAACCCACTCAGAATCCCACATCACCAGCGGTAAGTCCCGCCAATGAAGTCAATTTCTCTATTCCTGTGAAATCACCTTCATGGTTGTAAAGCTTAGAACTGAGAAAGTAAATAGGCAATAAACCCACTCAAATCCCAAACTGGTGCCCAGGTGCCCCCCAGGATGACCCACCGCTGCCAGAAGAGTTGTCTGAAAAAGTGACTCACCTGCACCACCCTCACCAGAGTTTCTGGATATTTCTCAAAAACTCCGTGAAAAGCCGCAGCTGGAAGCCGGAGGATGGTGGACGGGACGGCCGCGCGGGCGGAGACCGTTTTGTAAGGTGCAGTGTGGCCCTGTAACAACAGCTCCATCAGTCCCCGCTGTGCGGGCCCGGCCGAGCCCCCCACGGACTGCGAAGGCTGCTGGAAGCCCTGGAGGAGGCCCTGCCTGCTGCCCAGTCACACGGCTCCATTCTCCTTCCCAGGCTGGGCCGTGCAAAGTGCTGCTTTTGGCACCAGCTGCACAAACCCAGCGGTGACCCCCGGACCGGGTGCAGGGCGGCCCCGCAGCACCACACAGAGCACTGAGAACCGTGCCCCAAACCCAGCGGTGACCACCGGCCCGGGGCACAGGGCCATTTTTGACTGTCCAAGAGATGTACGGCAAAGGACTGGCTGACAACGGAATGTGGGTGAGGGGGAGGCCCACAGGCAGCTACTCCACCAGACCTGGGCACTATGGGGAGCTCCAACCACTCCCACCTGCCACTGAGGCTCCAGTATAACTACTCTTACTCTATATATTTTGTTTATTATACTGGAAGAGCTTGTGCCCTTGGTCTGTTGCCTCGGCACCTGGGTGGCTTGCCAACACACAGAGGATGGCGTATGAAGGATGGCGCAGCTCAGGGACGCGGGAGCCTCATGGTTGGACCTCACTCTGTGGGTCTCTTCTTTTGACTGTTTTGACTGATCCAGATTTTCATCCTTTTTTTTTTTTTAAACCGAGTCTCGCTCTGGAGTGCAGTGGCACAATCTTGGCTTACTGCAAGCTCCGCCTCCCGGGTTCCACGCCATTCTCCTGCTTCAGCCTCCCGAGTAGCTGGGACTACAGGCACCTGCCACCACGCCCCGCTAATTTTTTTGTATTTTTAGTAGAGACAGGGTTTCACCGTGTTAGCCAGGATGGTCTCGATCTCCTGACCTCGTTATCTGCCCGCCTCGGCCTCCCAAAGTACTGGGATTACAGGCGTGAGCCACCGCGTCCGGCCAATTTTCATCCTTTGTAGTACAAATGTGAGTTGTTCTAGAATATTGAATCTGAGGGGGTCACAGGAATCCCTGAACTTGTAACCAGTTGGTCAGAAGTGTGGGTGGCCTGGGAACTCCCAAGTTCCCAGTTTTGGATGCTATTATAAATCTGTGGCCGGGCGCGGTGGCTCAAGCCTGTAATCCCAGCACTTTGGGAGGCCGAGATGGGCGGATCACGAGGTCAGGAGATCGAGACCATCCTGGCTAACACAGTGAAACCCCGTCTCTACTAAAAAATACAAAAAACTAGCTGGGCGAGGTGACCGGCGCCTGTAGTCCCAGCTACTTGGGAGGCTGAGGCAGGAGAACGGCGTAAACCCAGGAGGCAGAGCTTGCAGTGAGCTGAGATCCAGCCACTGCACTCCAGCCTGGGCAACAGAGCAGGACTTCGTCTCAAAATAAACAAACAAACAAATAAATAAATAAATAACAAAAATAAATCTGTTAAATTTCAATTTCCAATTGTTCATTGCTAATATAGAGAAATACAGTTTATTTTTGTATGTTGAGAAACTCATTCATAAGTTCTAGTAGTTGTCTTATAGATTCCTTGGGATTTCCAATCTAGATAATCATGTTTGTGAATCGAGACTGTTTTATTTTTTCTTTGCCCATCTGCATGCTTTTTCTTTCTTTCTCTTCCCCTCCTGCTCTGGTGAGGACCTCCAACACGATGCTGAACAGGATTGGTAAGAACACACACTTGGCCAGGCGCGGTGGCTCACGCCTGTAATCCCAGTACTTTGGGAGGCCAAGGAGGGTGAATCACGAGGTCAGGAGATCGAGACCATCCTGGCTAACATGGTGAAACCCCGTCTCTACTAAAAATACAAAAAAAATTAGCCGAGCGTGGTGGTGGATGCCTGTAGTCCCAGCTACTCGGGAGGCTGAGGCAGGAGAATGGCGTGAACCCAGGAGGTGGAGCTTGCAGTGAGCCGAGATAGTGACACTGCACTCCAGCCTGGGTGACAGAGCGAGACTCCGTCTCAAAAAAAAAAAAAAAAAAAAAAAATTAGCCTGGCATGGTGGCAGGCGCCTGTAATCCCAGCTACTTGGGAGGCTGAGGCAGGATAATTGCTTGAACCCGGGGCCGGGGGCAGAGGTTGCAGTGAGCTGAGATCACGCCACTGCACTCCAGCCTGTGTGATACAGCGAGACTCTGACTCAAAAAAAAAAAAAAGACACACACACACACATACACACACTCTCTGGCTTGTTCCCAATCTTCAAGGGAAAATATTCAGTCTTTTGCCAACAAGCAAGATGTTTGCTTTCATTTTTTAGTACAGATGTCCTTTATTTGATTTAGGAAGTTCTCTTCTCCTGGTTGCTGAGAGTTTTTATCATGAACAGATGCTGAATTTTGTCAAATGCTTTTTCTGCATTTATTAAGATAATCAGATGGCTTTTCTTCTTTAGTCTGTCAATATGGAAAAGTACATCAACTGATTTTCAACTGTTGAAACAGCTTTGCATTCCTGGAATAAATCCCACCGATCATGATGTATTATCCTTTTCCATATCCTGCTGGACTCAAATCTGTAATATTTCATGGAGGATATGTGTTTCCAATGATGAGTGACTGGTGTGAAATTTTCCTGTCTTGTAACGTCTTCGTCTGATTAGGTGTTTGGGTCTTGCTCGCCCCAAAAACTAAACTGGGAAATAGTCCCTCTTCTACTTTTCCGGAGAAGTTTGTGTGAAATTAGCATATTTTATCCTTAACGTCCTAAATCTCGGGAAGTATTCCCCAGTGAAGTCATCTAAATCCGGAGTTTTCCAGGTGGGAAGGATTTTAGCTACTAACTGGATTTCTTTAGTAGATATACGGCTATTCAGATCATCTACATATGAGGGAACTTTGGTAGTTTGTGTCTTTCAAGGAATTTGTCAATTTAATCTGCGTGGTTGGTTTCATGGGCATAAAGTTGTTCAGAAGATTTCCTTGTTAGTCCTTTTATGTCTGTAGGGTCTGTAGACATGTGCACTCTTTCATGTCTAATATTTGTAGTTTGTGTCTTCTCTTCTTTTCTACACTGGTCTGGCTACAGGATTTTTCATTTTACTGACATTTTCCAAGAGCCAGCTTTTGGTTTCATGGATTTTCTCTCCTGTTTTTCCATTTCCAGTCTCATTGATTCTTACTCTTTATGAGTTTCTTCCATCTGCATGCTTTGGGTTTCATTTGTTTTTCTTTTCCTAGTTTCTTAAGATACAAGCTTGGGTCACTGATCTGAGATTTGTTTTATCTTCTAATACCAGCATTGCCCAGGCTAGAGTGCCATGGCACAGTCTTGGCTCACTGCAACCTCTGCCTCCTGGGTTCAAGTGATTTCCAGATCATTTTTGTATTTTTAGTAGAGATGGGTTTTCACCATGTTGGCCAGGCTGGTCTCGAACTCCTGACCTCAAGTAATGTACCTGCCTCGGCCTCCCAAAGTGCCGGGATTAAAGGCGTGAGCCACCACGCCTGGCCGTGTTGTCCCTTTTTATCCCTGCTAATATTCCTTCATCACATCTGACATCGACTTTGTCTGATACTAATACAGCCACTCCAGTTTTCTTTTAATTGGGGCTTTCATGGTATATCTTCTTCCAGCCTTTATTTTTTTTGAGACAGAGTCTCGCTCTGTCGCCCAGGCTGGAATGCAGTGGTGTGATCTTGGCTCACTGCAAGCTCCGCCTCCCGGGTTCCCGCCATTCTCCTGCCTCAGCCTCCCGAGTAGCTGGGACTACAGGGGCCCGCCACCGCGCCTGGCTAGTTTTTATTTTTTTGTATTTTTAGTAGAGACGGGGTTTCACCGTGTTAGCCAGGATGGTCTCGATCTCCTGACCTCGTGATCTGCCCACCTCCCAAAGTGCTGGGATTACAGGCGTGAGCCACCATGCCCGGCCCTTTTTTTTTTTTTTTTTTTTTGAGGACGTGTCTTGCTCCTCTGTCACCTGAGCTATAGTAAAGTAGCTCACGCACAGCTCACTCCAGCCTCAACTTCCCAGGCTCAAGCAGTCCTCCCACTTCAGCCTGCTGAGTAGCCGGGAGCACAGGTGTGCAGCACCACACTAACCTAATTTTAAATTTTCTGTAGAGACGGGGACACTGTGTTGCCCAGATTGGTCTCGAACTCCTGTGCTCAAGCAATCCTCCCACCCGAGCCTCCCACAGTGCTAGGATTACAGGTGTGAGTCACTTCGCCAGGCAACCTTTTGTTTTCCATCTAGGTATTGATATTTAAAGTGGGTTTTTCCGGCAGACACCATAGAGTTGGGTCTTGGACTTTCCATCCAATCTGACAATCTGCCTTGTTGTTGTATTTAGACCAGTTGTATCCATTGTGATCATTTATAATGGCTGGATTTAGGATATAATTTTCCGGAGAATGTTGCCTTCTTTGTTTTAGCAGGTGATTAAGCTGGTTGGGTTCAGACCACAAGTCTGTATCTGTGGATGGTGGATTCCAGTATCTCTGTTTTCAAAGCCTTGGTTCTGATGCTTTGCTCTGCCCTGCACATGCCCCACTCAGGAGTCAGTCTGAGATTTGAGCTGAAGTTCGAATCTTTCTTTTGTTTTTTGAGACGGAGTTTCACTCTGCCACCCAGGCTGGAGTGCAGTGGTGCCATCTCGGCTCACTGCAACCTCCACCTCCCAGGTTGAAGTGATTCTCCTGCCTCGGCCTCCCGAGTAGCTGGGATTACAGGCACTCACCACAACACTTGGCTACATTTTTGTATTTTTAGTAGAGACGGGGTTTCACCATGTTGACCAGGCTGGTGTAGATCTCCTGACCTCATGTGATCCACCTGCCTCGGCCTCCCAAAGTGCTGGGATTACAGGCGTGAGCCACCGAGCCCGGCCTTGAAGTTTGAATCTTAATGCAGTTTCAAAGTCTTTGTTATGCTGCTGTGGGTCTGTCCTGAGCCTTGTACAGGTTCACAGACAAACTCCGTGCATCTGCTTCCCCGGCTCTCCCCTCCCTGAGATCCGCACACTCTCTCTGGCCCTTGGGGACCTTCTGGTGCTTTTGGAGGATTCCCATCAGGGGTTTTGCTCCATAACTGGGTGACCATCGAGGCAGGGCCGTGAGTAACAGAAGAAAATGAAAAAGCAGGAAGCAGAACCCTCATGCGTGGCGGCTCCGCGCTTTGATTCCCATCCGCAACCTCCTGGCTTTATTTTCCGAGTCCTCCAAGGACTGTTTGCTGCATTTTGTCCGGAGTTTTTCACTAATCAGTAGGACAGGCTGGTGTGGCACTACCTTACCACAGCAGAACTGGAACTCTCCCATTTTATTTAAAAATAAAACCTTCATTTCCTTCTTTGAGAGCCAGAATGAAGATGCCTAACACATCACCACAGATACTAAATCAAACAGCGGCTGCTCACCTGTGTAGACCAGGCTCACGGCCGCTGCCGTTCAGGACTCTAATGTACCTTCCTGCACGAAGCCACATAAACGAGAACCCAAACAAGGAACTTGGAGGCCGCTGGGCTCCAAAGCACAGCTGGCCGACACTCACGCCTGCTGCGGCCCCGCACGTCGAGCACACCAGATACTCAGCTCTTGGCACGTGCTAATCGAGCTCCGAGACTCAGCAATTTTTCTTCCGCTTGGCATTTTGTTCCGTTCCTTTCAAAACCTTTATGTAGAGAAAGTTCCTCCCCAAGAGAGCTACACCACACCACAAGAAACACAAGCACAGAATGGTAGAGAGGCGTCATCCGCCAACCCCAACAGCCGGGGTCCAGCGACTGAAATCACGGCCCGCTCCAGACTCAGGGAGAGACACCCCCACCAACCGCATCAGCTGGGCAAGTCTCATCTCCACGCTGGAATCAGGGAGACGAGCACGTGCGTGTGTTTGAGGGCAGGCGGGGGAAAGGCATAACAACTTAGCAGCTGTTGCTAAAAATGGCTGTTGTGTGTTCTATTTCAAATGCACTTGTTTACTTCAAAAAACCATGCCCTCACCACCTTACCCAAAATCAGGAAGCTGTGAAAACCACAGGACAGGCTGGATGCTGGGAAGCCCAGGTGGACATGCAGCTCCCCTGGCAGGCAGGGGTCCCCGAGGGCTCCCACACTTGCACGTCTTCAGATCTCAGCAGTGCTGTATGTAGCAGCCAGCAGTCACACCCAACCCAGCTGTCACTCAGCCACGGGTAAATCAACGGTGGCTTCAACAACCGAATAAGCACGACAGCCACTCACGCAGACGAATCTGACGTTCGCAATGCTGCTCAAATTAAGAAAGGTGAGGTGGCCGGGCGCGGTGGCTCAAGCCTGTAATCCCAGCACTTTGGGAGGCCGAGACGGGCGGATCACGAGGTCAGGAGATCGAGACCATCCTGGCTAACACGGTGAAACCCCGTCTCTACTAAAAAATACAAAAAAACTAGCTGGGCGAGGTGGCGGCACCTGTAGTCCCAGCTACTCGGGAGGCTGAGGCAGGAGAATGGCCTCAACCCGGGAGGCGGAGCTTGCAGTGAGCTGAGATCCGGCCACTGCACTCCAGCCTGGGTGACAGAGCGAGACTCCGTCTCAAGAAAAAAAAAGAAAAAAGAAAGGCGAGGAATTGTGGTGTGATGCCATTTATGAGATTTAGAGTCAAGCAAAATTATACTACATATTGTATAAGTACCAAAGAAAATTCAGAAAAGTGGCTATCTCTGAAGAAAAGAGAGGGCGAAGTGAGAGCACACACGTGGGTAACGTGGACAGAGCCGGCAGTGTGCAGCTAACCTGTGTTCTAGCCAACCAGGGTTAAAACTATATAACCTGGGTTCGAGTTGACATGCCTGTTTGCAGTGTCATGCCTACTTGTTTTAGAGACAGGGTCCTGCTATGTTGTCTGGGCTGGCCGAGAACTACGAGGCTCAACAAACTTCTTTCCTCTCCTGAACAGCCAGGACTATAGGTCCAACCGCCATTCCTGGCAACATCACGCTTTTTTGTGTATCTGCAGTATTTTGTAACAACTTTGTGAAAATTAAAATAATAAAGCCTACCTCCCATTAAAAATGGTGGGTTGGGCCGGGCACAGTGGTTCACACCCATAATCCCAGCACTTTGGGAGGCCCAGGAGGGCAGACTGCTTGAGGTTAGGAGTTCGAGACCAGCCTGGCCAACATGGTGAAAACCTGTTTCTACTAAAAATACAAATATTACACGGGCGTGCTGGTGCACACCTGTAGTCCCAGCTACTCAGGAGGCTGAAGCACAAGAATCACTGGGACCCAGGAAATGGAGGTTGCAGTGAGCCACGATCACGCCACTGCACTCCAGCCTAGGTGACAGAGTGAGACTCTGTCTCCAAAAAAGAAAGGTAAGTTGAAGGTAAACGCTTATCTTCGTCCTGTTGTGGAATATAGATGCTTATCTCTGCTCTCTTAAAAAGATACAAACCTCCAAGGATAAAGACAAAAGCTAAGAGTAGATAA
This sequence comes from Theropithecus gelada, assembly GCF_003255815.1. NCBI lineage: Eukaryota > Metazoa > Chordata > Mammalia > Primates > Cercopithecidae > Theropithecus > Theropithecus gelada. The sequence continues at coordinate 676,687 of NC_037683.1, read as the reverse complement.
AAAATGTCACTGAAATTTTCGTGGCTGATGAAAGCAAGTGACAGAGTCAGGGCTGGTGGGGACCCTCTAAGGGAAGCTGAGACTTGGCTTAGATGTGCGGAACCCAGACAGAGAGGACCGGTCCTCACTGCAGAGCCAGCACCAGGCTAACACGCAGGGGAGATGGGGAGAGAGGACCGGTCCTCACTGCAGAGCCAGCACCAGGCTAACACGCAGGGGAGACGGGCAGAGGGGTAGGCCAACCCAAGTCACTTTCCTGACCCCAACAGGCTGGAAATGGCCTTTCCCCATGGCCAGCGGACTACCAAGGATTCTCTGGAGAAGGTGAAGCGAGCAGGTAGGAGCCCAGGGACATCAGGTGTGGCTACGAACCCAAGAACAGTGTCTACTCCAGGTGGGAGGACTCCCAGACTCCTCTGCAACAGTGTCCACTCCAGGCAGGGACACCCCCAGGCTCCTCCCCAACAGTGTCCACTTCGGGCAGGGACACCCCCAGGCTCCTCCCCAACAGTGTCCACTTCGGGCAGGGACACCCCCAGGCTCCTCCCCAACAGTGTCCACTCCAGATGGGAGCCTCCCCCCCAGACTCCTCCCCCAGCCTCGTGCCACCACAGCGAGACATAGGCAGATTTCTTTCTGAGAAGCTGCCCTAAAAAAAAGACCTACAGACCCTGACCTGTGGGCTCCCAAATCAGGAAGGAAAGAGCCAGTGTCAGGCCGGGCGCGGTGGCTCAAGCCTGTAATCCCAGCACTTTGGGAGGCCGAGACGGGCGGATCACGAGGTTAGGCGATTGAGACCATCTGGGCAAACATGATGAAACCCCGTCTCTACTAAAAAAAATATAAAAAACTAGCCGGGCGAGGTGGCGGGCGCCTGTAGTCCCAGCTACTCGGGAGGCTGAGGCAGGAGAATGGCGTAAACCCGGGAGGCAGAGCTTGCAGTGAGCTGAGATCCGGCCACTGCACTCCAGCCTGGGCGACAGAGTGAGACTCCGTCTCAAAAAAAA
>NC_037683.1:661481-675585 GCF_003255815.1 Theropithecus gelada | reverse complement strand
GCAGTAAGCTGAGATCACGCCATTGCACTCCAGCCTGGGCGACAAGGTGAGACCCCGTCTCAAAAAAAAAAAAAAAAAAAAAAAGAAAGAGCCAGTGTCCTTCTCAGTCCTCCTGCAGGGAGCGTCCCCCATTAGTGAACCCCGACCCCATGCACACACGGCCTATACGCAGCTTTCAGGTGGATCACGCTCTTTTTGTTTTGTAGTTAACCCATGTAACTCCCACCGAAGTCAAGACAGAACGTTTCCAGGAATCCAGATTACCTTACGCCTCCCTGAGTCAATACCCAGCCTAAACCTCTAACAGGCAACCACTAATGAGACCTTTTACCCCAGCAGGGCCAAACACCAGGGCCAAGTCCCTCCAGCCCAGCCGCAGGGTTTTGTAAAGGAAGTTTTTTTTGGAACACTAGATGGCCACATTGAGTAGCTGCAAGAGAGACCACGTGGCCCATAAAGCTGAAATATTTATGCTCTGGCCTTTTACAGAGAAAGCTGGCCGGCCAGCCTCTGTCCTCAAGTGTCAGTGCAGCCGGCGGCTGAGCCTCAGGTGAGTGAAATTACACAGTGTGTGCTTTGTGTTGCCTCCTGGGCTCCACGTTATTTCTGAGAGATGCAGCTATGTGGGTCTGTACACCTGCGTTCAATAAGGACTTCACTCACACATAAAGCGACTGCTGGAGGCAGAAGAGTCCCTGATTGGAAAGACAGAAACCAAAATAAACAGAGAAGAGAAACTCAGGTCAGAAACAACTCAGGAGCAAAAGAATACTCATCTTACTTTATCTAGGAAGTAAGAACAAGATAATTTTTTAAAAAGAACATTCAGGGCCAGGCGCAGTGGCTCACGCCTGTAATCCCAGCACTTTGGGAGGCTGAGGCGGGCGGATCACGAGGTCAGGAGTTTGAGACCAGCCTGGCCAACATGGTGAAACCCTGTCCCTACTAAAAATACAAAAATTAGCTGGGTGTGGTGGCGCATGCCTGTAATCCCAGCTACTTGGGAGGCTGAGGCAGGAGAATCGTTTGAACCCAGGAGGCAGGAGGTGCAGTAAGCTGAGATCACGCCATTGCACTCCAGCCTGGGCGACAAGGCAAGACCCCGTCTCAAAAAAAAAAAAAAAAAAAAAAAAAAATTCACAGAAAAAAAACCTCTTGAAATGAAAAATATGACAGAAATTAAAAATTGAATGGAAGATTTGGAAAATAAAGTTGAAAAATCTTCTAGAAAGTATAACAAAAGGGCCAGGTGCAGTGGCTCACGCCTGTAATCCCACCACTTTGGGAGGCCGAGGAGGGCGGATCACGAGGTCAGGAGATCGAGACCATCCTGGCTAACACGGTGAAACCCCATCTCTACTAAAAATACAAAAAATTAGCCAGGTGCTGTGGCGGGCGCCTGTAGTCCCAGCTACTCGGGAGGCTGAGGCAAGAGAATGGCGTGAACCGGGGAGGCGGAGCTTGTATTGAGCTGAGATCCCGCCACTGCACTCTAGCCTGGGCGACAGAGCGAGACTCCGTCTTAAAAAAAAAAAAGAAAAGAAAGAAAAAGTACAACAAAAACACAAAGGCGGTGTAGAATAAAGACAATTCTAGATTTCTAAGGTTTCAAAACATACACCTCCCTGGCACCCTGTTTCAGGAAGCGAACGGAGGATTTGCTCCACCAAACACGCCGGCCGAGAAAGCAGCAGCAAGAGCCCTGTGCGGGGGAAGGAAGGGTGGGTGGCCCCGGGATGGCGGCTGGACAGCAGGCCTGGGGAGGGTCCGACTGGGCAGGAGGATGGGGGCTCCTGGGAGGTGCTTTTCCCAGAGCAAAGCAGCGTTCATGGAGCCGCTGGTTCAGGGTGTGAGTCCGTAACGGGTGCACAGAAAAATCACCAAGCAGCCAGAAATCACACAACTGTTCACTCCAGGAAAACAGAAAGTGGCGAGAAAGGAAATGTAACTGTAGTACACTACACAGCTCAGCTGTGAATAGCATCCATGAAGTCGAAACGGCTGCCCATGAGCGGCGCAGCTGCGAGCGTAGCGTGAGGCATGGGGGCCATCCGCGCAGCCACACGTCATCTCCCACGACAGGAAGTCAGCGTGTCTAGAACGGATGGGTTAGGAAACAGCAAGAAAAGCTGCTCAGAAGGAACCGAAGCGTTTTCAGTGTGCGGGGACAGATGGCCACTGTTGATAAAAGTTTAAGTATGTTTTTAGAATCTGTCCGTGTTATTTTGCAAGAATTTAAATTTTGTTAAAATGACAAACACAAAAGTTTGATGAGACAAAAACGATGTCACGCCAGATGATCAACCGATCACAATACAGAATTCTCTCTCTCAGATATCACTCTTTTTTTTTTTTTTTTTTTTTTGGAGACGGAGTCGGAGTCTCACTCTGTCGCCAGGCTGGAGTGCAATGGCGCGATCTCAGCTCACTGCAACCTCCAACTCCCTGGTTCAAGGGATTCTCCTGCCTCAGCCTCCCGAGTAGCTGGGACTACAGGCGCCCACCACCATGCCCAGCTAATTTTTGTATTTTTAGTAGGGACGGGTTTCACCATGTTGGCCAGGATGGTCTTGGTCTCCTGACCTTGTGACCCTCCCGCCTTGGCCTCTCAAAGTGCTGGGATTACAGGCGTGAGCCACCGTGCTCAGCCAACCACCCCCCATTTTTTACTCCTACTACACTCAGGGAAGACCCATTCCCGCCCCTAAGGGAGAGGGGCTGTGACACCAATGCGGATGAGACAGGTCGCAGTGGCCGAGAGGAACCGGGCCCGTCTCAGCACACAGCTTCCCTCTCCTGCCACAGGCATCGCTGTGCTGTGATAAGTGAGGCCCAACTGGAATATCACAACAAGATCAAGATCAGAAAGAACAAGAAATAACGGAGAAAGCCTCTACCCCAGTGAAGCTACTTTTTGCTTAAAGAGAAACGAATCATCCAAGGTAGGACGCATACTGATGCCCCGTGCCGAACAGGTTTACATCCACATAGACCAACGCTTCTCTAGTCCTTTCCCAGCTTTTCTCAGGCCCACAGGTGCCCCTTACACATCCAGGAGTCCCTGAGAAGCCCACCATAGCTCCAGAGACACACTAACCAGAGGCTCCAAAGAGGCACACAGAGGTGGGTCTGGTGGCCGGGACCCCACTCTGCCCAAGCCATGTTGGGCGCTCCCTCAAAGATGAGCACCGGCCTTCTAATGGCAGCTCCAAGGAAGTGGGTGTCCTCTCCCTCCCCAGGCCGGCGGCCTCCCCAGCACAGGCCACGCGTCTCACGAAGATACACAGGTCCCAGGGAGCACAACGAGATGCCGAGGTCCCATCCATGCCTCCACCCCAGGCCCCAAACAGCTCAATGCCCGCCTGTGCCCATCTGCTGGGGAGCACAGTGAGCATCCTGGACACCCCAATGTCTGGCTGGAGCTTGTTACATCCTTTCTGAGCAAAGGAACGTAGGATGAGATCAGAGGACACCACCCAGGCTCCAGTGCGAGGTTTCATGCAAGGACCTAGCGGTTGGTTCTGCCTGAATGCATCCGAGCCAGGGTTCTGATGAGCTCTGGAAAACTCTTCTAACGAAAGCTAGAGAAACTGAGGTAGAAGTTACCTCGATACACAGCTAACAATGAATGCAAAAGGTATAACTCAAAAGAGTAAGATTAAAATCAGACACCTCTTTTGAGTTGATAGGCATTTAGCAAAATTCAGCTAATGGACACTAAAGATTTGTTTCACTGCATGTAGGTTTTACTCAAAGAAAAAAAGACTAAACAGATATTAAATTCCAGTTAATAGGCCAGGCGCGGTGGCTCAGGCCTGGAATCCCAGCATTCTGGGAGGCTGAGGCGGGCGGATCACTTGAGGTCCGGGGTTAGAGACCAGCCTGGCCAACATGGTGAAACCCCGTCTCTACTAAAAATACAAAAATTAGCCAGGTGTGATGGCACATTCCTGTAATCCCAGGTACTCAGGAGGCTGAGGCAGGAGAATCACTTGAACCTGGGAGATGGTGGCTGCAGAGAGCCAAGATGGTGCCACTGCACTCCAGCCTGAGCGACAGAGCGAGATTCCCTCTCAAAAAACAAAAACAAAAACAAAAACAAACAAAAAAAAACTTCTAGTTAATGACTTGGCACGATGGCTCAGGCCAGTAATCCCAGCATTTTGGGAGGCTGAGGTAGGCAGATCCCTTGAGCCCAGGAGTTCAAGATCAGCCTGGCCAACATGGCAAAACCTCATCTCTATCTCTACAAAAACATACAAAATTAGCCAGGTGTGGTGGTGCACGCCTGCAGTCTCAGCTGCTTTGGAAGCTGAGGTGAGAGAATCGCTTGAGCCCTGGAGGCGGAGGTTGCAATGAGCAAAGATCATGCGACAGAGCGAGACCCTGCCGAAAAAATAATCATCCTAGTGAATGTTGGGCACATGGGGTGATTTTACTATTTTTGCACATTTTTGAACTGTCCCATAATAAAAAGTTAAAAATCATGAGACAACATGATACATGATTTTTATTTATTTATTTATTATTTATTTATTTATTTTTGAGACAGAGTTTCACTCTTGTTGCTCAGACTGGAGCGCAGTGGCCTGATCTTGGCTCACTGCAACCTCTACCTCCTGGGTTCATGTGATTCTCCTGCCTCAGCCTCCCGAGTAGCTGGGATTACTGGCGCCCGCCCCTATACCCAGTTAATTTTTATATTTTTAGTAGAGATGGGGTTTCACCATGTTGGCCTTGCTGGTCTCAATCTCTTGACCTCGTGATCCACCTACCTCGGCCTCCCAAAGTGCTGGGATTACAGGCGTGAGCCACCATGCTCGGCCCAGCAGCACCTTTCAAAATTACGAGTGTGCATCCCCTGGGACCCAGCAAGTCCACCCTAAGGATTTATCCCGCATATCAGGCTCCAGTATCGGAAACGATGGGCACAGGAGACCATTCACTGCAACAACGAAAAGCAAAAGACTGGGAGTCATAGAAAGATGGCGCCAGCAGGGAAGAGCCCAGCAGGACCTGCAGGAAACAGGGGCGGCAGGTCCCCCGGGAGGGCCTTGGGCCTGAGGAGAGGAGAAAACACCTTCTCTGTATGACGCTTTGTGCTTTTTGAAGGCTGAACCACATGCATGTATTGCCCAGTTCAAAAACAGTCATTTAAGAGACAACCAAAACTCTTAACCACATGCCCGGCTATTCTTCAATGCACTGTGGCCAGAATGAAGCTCCCTCCTCCTTCCTCCCTCCTTCCTGGACCAAACCCCGCTCCCCTCACGTCACTGTAGAGAACTGGCCTTTAACCACTGCCGGCTGCCCAGGCAAGACAGTAAAACCAGGCCTCCAGGGCCGACCCAGGGGCACTCTGAGGGCCAGGCAGCGGGGCACTCACGGTGATGATGTCCAGGATGCTGAGCAGGCTGTGGACGCTGTCTCCCGCCAGAACCTCTTTCACCACCACCTCGGTGCCGTCCTGCGATTGGAGAGCAGAGTGGGCGCCGTCAGGTCCCGGGCCGTGACTGCGGGGCCTGGCAGAGGCTCAGCCCAGCCCAGCGCAGTGGGGCCACGGGCCTGCACCTCTGAGGCGCCATGACAGCAGCAAGTGCCTCGGATGGAGGGCAGGGGACGAGACAGACCCGCTGGCCTCAGGGGTACAACATGCAGGAAGCAGCAGCAAGGAAAACGGAGACGAAGGAGGAGACCCACCTCTCCATCTCACGACTCGTCTTCAGGGTGGGGACTGAGGCAAAAGCTCGCAGAGCCTGTTTGTTTGCTGAACTAACTATAAGGGCTCCGAGGACCGATTCAGTTAGTACCAGCCTAAATTCCAGAACTTTGATATAATTTTCCATTAGGTAAAAAAAAAAAAGAAAAGAAACCACATTCTTTTGGTGATTTAACAATGTAAGCACTTCATCTCAGCTTGACCCAGGAAAATTCTTTATGAAGTTGCCCAAATCTGGCCCCAGTCCCCTCCATGAGCCCCTCCCATCTAGTCCAAAGGCCAGAGGGACACGGGTTCTGGTCCTTGAGGAGGCCCCGCACGAGCGGCAACAAAAGCCTCTGCTTCACCAGCTGGGCGGCCCCATCCTCAGAAGCTACTGGCTCCCGCTTCCCCAGATGGGGGAACCAAGCCCCTTTCCCTCCTAACAACCCATCAAGTCCAGCCACAGACGAAGCGACAAACCTGAGAACCAAACACTTTGCCCAGCAGCACTTTTGGTCTAGAAGCCCCGACAGGCAGTGCCAAAGCTGGCATGGGGTCAGTGCCCACTGCCGGGACCACAGTTGGCAGGAGCTCTGCAGGTCAGGGCGATGATCACACAAAGCCCAGGGTTTGCTAAGTGTGTGCTTTCAATGGGAACAAGCAATGAGGAGTCTGGGTCGCAACTGCCTGGACAGACAAAGCCACGCCACCCTGCGGGGGAGCCACACACGCCGAAGAGGCCGCGGCAGGGTCTGGCCCAGCTCCCACCCCTGAGCAGCGATTCAAAGGGCAGAATTCAACAGAGGCAGGAAACAAGTATTGAGGTCCTACATGGATTCATACCTGAATTTTTTTTTTTTTTTTTTGAGACAGGGTCTCGCTCTGTCGCCCAGGCTGCGGTGCAGTGGCATGAACACAGCTCACCGCAGCCTCGACCTCGCAGACTCAAGTGATCCTCCCACCTCGGCCCCCAAGTAGCTGGGACCACAGGTGCTACCACCATGCCTGGATAATTATTTTTTACTTTTTGTAGAGATGGAGTCTCACTATGTCGTCCAAGCTGGTCTCCAACCTGTGGGCTCAGGCGATCTTCCCACCTTGGCCTTAATTATTTTCTTACAATTAAAATAATTTAATTTTGTTAGAAACCTGAAAATAGAGCAAGGTCTCAATTGATCATGGCAAATCAATACAGTGACTTAGTACTAAAATCAAAGGGAGTATTCCGAGGACTTGGAAGAAACATTTAAAACAGCTGCCAGGCCCAGGCCTCATGCCTGCAATTCCAGTGCTCTGAGAGGCCGAGAAGGGAGAGTTATCTGAGCACAGGAATTGCTGACCAGCCCGGGCAACCAAGTGAGACTCCATCTCTACAAAAAAATTTTAAAAGTGAGGCGGGCGTGGTGACACACAACTGTAATCCCAGCTGCTCGAGAGGCTGAGGCATGAGCATCGCTTGAGCCCAGGAAATCGAGGCCTCAGTGAGCTTAGATTGCACCACTGCACTCCAGCCTGGGTGACAGAGTGAGACCCTGTCTCAAGAAATTAAATAAAATGTAATAAAAATAAAAATGGTGAGTTTTCCCCCAAAGAAATTAAAATAAAAATTTTGCCTCACTTTTCAGTGGGAAACGTTTAAGAACCTGAGAAGACAGACGTGGAGGTGAGTGCCCCGCCACCCTGCGACTCACAGCGTCCTGGATGCAGACCTCCAGCCGCCCGTCCTGCACCACACAGATGCTGGGGTCTGGTGCCCCGGGCCGGAAGACGTGCTCCCCCTCCTGCAGCTGCACAAAGACGATGTGTTTGCAAAGCTCCAGGAACAGCGGCTTCTCGAAGTGGCCCAGGACCCTGCAAGAGCCAGAGGGCGCTGTGGGACGGCCTTCCAGGGGAGGAGGACGGTCTCCGCCAGAGTCTCGAGAGCTCACGGCCACCGACCCCACTGGCGCCAGGCCTTGTGCTGTGGGTCCACGCGGCTGACCAACAAACCACACGGCATCACTGCCGAACACAACTGTCAACTTCTGAAATTCCCATGAGCCTGTTTTCCATCAGCTCAGAGAACTTCTTGACCCGTGAACCTGAGCCACACACACACGGGAGGAAGGCAAAGGTGGCCTCCAGGATGGTGAGCTGGGCCAGGGAGTGGAAGGGGTGCAGTCCAGGGGCCAGTCAGCAAGACGGGAGCACAGAGCAGAACCCAGGCTCCAGACTTTGGATCCACCACACCGTTCTCGCTCTTGCTCTGGGTTCATTGCTGAAGATGAAATACTGGAAATTGTTCAACAGAACAAGAAAGACCTGGTGAAGGAGCCAGCAGACCATGAGGCCCTGCCACGGGGCACAGACACCAGCAGCCCCACGATGGGCTTTGCCAACCATCCCCCAACACAAGACAGCCAAGCTGGAGCCAGTCCCCAGTGAGAAGCCCGGAGGACGGGAGCTGCAGCAGCCCTCGGGGCTCATCCCTGCTCTTACCGAACATTTTTCAGCATGTACAGAACTTCCGATGGTAGGTGAGAATTCTTCACGTCAAACTCCGTGAGGTCGGCCTCCAGCAGGGAGGGCGGGGGCTCCTTGGGCTGCAGGGCCGGGTATTCCTTCTTGAAACGCAGAATCCTACAGGCAGAGACACAGTAGCCTTGAGCAGACCAGGCAGGTTCAAAACCCACAGCGTCAGCGGCCGACACGCCAGGCAGCCCAGGGTCGAGGCCAGCACCGTGGGGGCTACCCCAGGCAGGATGTGGTCTGAAGGACACTCAGTACCTCTTGGCCAAAGACAGCACCTTGGTCCTCTTCCTGGCCCGCTGCCGGGGCAGTGCGGCATTCTCCACAAGGGTGTTGGGGAGCGTGGTCACCTGCAGAGCCAAGGGAGACACCAGGCACTGACCCTGCAAGCCGCAAGGTCCAGGCTCTTCGTCACGGGGGTCAGTCCTCAGAACCTGCCTGTGAGCCTCCCGCAGGCCCAGCTTCAGCTCCTGGGGTCTGGCTGTGCCATTTCCCCACCCCGCCTGGCCTGTGAGGGATGTTGGCAGTGAGTGATACAGCCCCACACATCCTTGGGATCATCCTCACTGTCCCCAAACAGCCAACCCTCCAGAGCTCCAGGGCTTCATGCTGGCCGGCCCCGCTGCCCCGAAGGCTGACAGCCACTCCATCCTTGGCTTTCGTGCTGTTCAACACAACCCTTTCCTATAACCCTTTAAAAATCTGCCACTGTCCCCACCGACCTTCCCCCCATCACTTCCCCTCTGACCTGGGGCCACTGCCCACTCTGTCCCATATCTGGAACAGTCTTCTTCCCTTTTCTCAGGCAGTGCCTGCTTGATTGCCCAGAACAGCAGAGGCCTGGGTCACACCCTGCATGCTGGCAGGGCCACCTCACTCGGGCACCACTGCCTGCTGCCCTTCGGTCCAGAGCTGTTGGCCTTGCGGCTTTCCTCCCAGGCCCTCCGCTTCCCTGTCCTCTGTGGGGCCACTGGATGATGGTCGACACTCAACAGATCGCCCCGCGCCCTGTCCCGGCCGCCTGAGCCTGTTCCAGACCCAGCGTACAGCAGCCCTAACTCATCTGCCCTTTCACAGCACTTAACGCTGATGAGAACAGATGAGCCACAGACACCCACTCCCTCCCCTCTTGAGTTTCTCAATTTTCTTTCTTTCTTTTTTTTTTTTTTAGACGCAGTTTCGCTCTTGTTGCCCAGGCTGCAGTGCAGTGGCACCATCTCAATTCACCACAGCCTCTGCCTCCCGGATTCAAACGTTTCTCCTGCCTCAGCCTCCCGAGTAGCTGGGATTACAGGCGCCCACCACCACGCCCAGCTAATTTTTGTATTTTCAGTAGAGACGGGGTTTCACCATGTTGGCCAGGCTGGTCTCAAACTCCTGACCTCATGATCGGCCCACCTCAGCCTCCCAACGTGCTGGGATTACAGGCGTGAGCCACCGCGCCTGGCCGAGTGTTTCAATTTTCCGTGAAGAACATGAATTAGCTGTACAACCAGAGAAAGGTAACAAAGATTGCTTTAAAGGGATCAGTCTGTGTGGTTTCTGTGAAGCTTCTGGGTGGTCTGTTGAGCACTTCCTGGGCCCTTCAGGAGTGAAAGGAGGCGGCCAGGGGAGGCCACTGACAACCCAACTGGCCAAAGCCCAGGAAGGGTTAAACCAAGGGTGCTTATTCTCCGGATCGGGGCTTGTTGAACTCGGATTCCTGAGCCCCGGCCCAGGGATCTGTGTCTAGGTTCCGGAACCACCCACTCAAAGTGAGCCACGCAGCTTTTAGCTTAGATCACACATGCCGGTAACCAGGGAACTTAGCCCCTCCAATCCCAGGGGATGGACTCTGTCCTCAGTCTAGCACCCTAAAGCCTGGCAGAGACCTCCAAGCTCAGCACCAGAGTCAGAAACCTCTGGCAGAGCGTGAGGCCTTCTGCACCCACCGGGCCCCAGCGATGTTCTTACAAAGCAGCTTTCTGCTCTCATTTCTTGTTAAAATAAACATCCACTCTGGGGCAGACAGGACCTTCTCTCCCCTCTGGCCACTGTCCACCACAGCCATTCCTGGAGCTGCCCCTTCAGGCCAGGGGGAGCTGAGGCCTGAGAGGGTGGGGGTTTATTTCTGGGTAAAACACGCTGGATTCAGCTGGAGGAAGCAGACACCATTCGGCACGATTTATAACGTTCCCCAAACTCTGAGCCTGGTGGCAGAGCTGGGAAGCCGGGGACACGGCAGCACACGCCAAGCACTGCCCGGACTGGGGGAGCCCGCAGCAGGAGGGGTCCCTCCCGCAGGGGCCTGCTCCGGGAAGCCGTGTGCAACCTGGGGCCCCAAGCACCAGCTACCTTCCTCATGATCTTCCGGCCATAAAACATCACTTTGTCTCTCTTTCGGAACCGGTACTGAGGAGTGGGCTGCGCTTGTCCTGCAGGGGGATGAAGACACGGCCTGAGGTAGAGCCGTGGCACAGGCCTGGTCCTGGACATGCAGGTGTGCACAGTCAGTACTCTCGTCCCCGCCAGTACCTGGCCATACTCAGACAGCACGAGGGAAGGGGGCCTGGGTAACAGGCTCGCCTCCAACAAAGGGGGCTCTCCCTTCTTCCCACTGAAGCCTTGCTCAGGAGAGGAGAACAGAAAGGGCTCTGAACAGACTTGGCTTCCTGGAACTGACGTGCTCAGCCTGAGCCCAGATGGGCCACTGGATTCTAGCCAAACCCACCGTGGACTTGAGGACCCCTCCCAGGGGCTCAAAACACATCCCAAGGCACCCACGCTTTCCCCCAACCCCCCAGGCCAGAGTCAGAACCAAGATACTCACGAAATTGGCTAAGCCTTCTGAACGTGAAAAGAAGGAGAACACCAGCCAAGGCCAGGGCCAGGAGGGCTCCAACCGCAATCCCTGTCAGCTGGCCAAGAGTGGGGACATGGTGCCCATCAGCAAGGCCACAAAACTAACCCTAGTCCTAAGCCTGCCCCCACCCCAACCACAGGCTGGCAGGAATGAGCCAGCGGATGGGGGCAGGGAGAGGTGAAAAAGGCCATGGCCCATCCAGGTCTGGCCCCAGGGAAGCGTGAGGTGATTACCATGGTGGACGGTGAACCTTCCTCCGTGAACCACAGCCCCCAAGAGTGCAGAGCGGTGCCCAGGCAGAAGCCAGCCTGCAGCAGAGAGCATGGGGTCAGGCGGGCATAGACGGGCTTCCCAGCCCAGACTTGCTCAGAGCAGCAAGAGGAGAGCTGAGAGTTAGGAGAGAAGTCAGCAGCCCCGGAGACCCAGCAAGCAGTGATCTCGCCCGGGGTGCCGGGGTCCTCTGAGCCCCCCGCTATGAAGCATTCAGAGAGCAATCTGGCTTCCTCGGTCACTGGGATACAGTGGGGCAGGGCCGTGACTCACACACCTGCATGCTGGTGACACGATCCCTGGGATGCAGGTCTCAGGGAGCAGGCCCGGCGACAGGGGAGGCCAAGGCCCCCTCTCAGTGTCCCCTCAGCCCCAGCAGGAGCAGTGCTCGAAACCCCTATGAGCCATCTGCATTCTGAGAACATTTAACACCAGTTCACATGCCAGACAAGGAGGCAGCGGCAGCCGAGAGGGAGGCCGAGAAGGCTCTGTGTGCTGCCATCTCCTGGAGCAGCCGGACTTCAGAAGTCCAGGTCTGCGGGAGGGAGGGAAGAGAGGGTAAGGACAGGATGCTGAGTGAGCGACAGCAGAGGACGCTGGTGGCTCCCCAAGAAGTGAAAGAGAAAACAAGAAGACACCAGCCAGACAAGGCAGCCCTCTCCATTCCTGCTGGCATCACATCTTCCTCCCAGGCAGCCAGGAACTGGATAGGGCAGGGGAGGCCACTGGTTCAGCCTGCAAGTTTCCACACAAGAGCCGAGGCCTAAAGCAGCACCCACCCCCATCTCCTGCTACAGAGAAGCAGGACTCCCATCCATGCCAGAAAATCCAGGGAAGGGCCAGGCGTGGTGGCTCACGCCTGCAATCCCAGCACTTTGGGAGGCCGAGACGGGCGGATCACGAGTCAGGAGATCAAGACCATCCTGGCTAACACGGTGAAACCCCGTCTCTACTAAAAATTCAAAAATTAGCCGGGCGTGGTGGCGGGCACCTGTAGTCCCAGCTACTCGGGAGGCTGAGGCAGGAGAATGGCGTGAACCCGGGAGGCGGAGCTTGCAGTGAGCCAAGACTGTGCCACTGCACTCCAGCCTGGGCGACAGAGCGAGACTCCGTCTCAAAAAAAAAAAAAAAAGAAAAAGAAAAAAAGAAAATCCAGGGAAGTTGGAAGAGCACTCAAACGCATTTCAAAGACACAATTCTGCACCAAGACTGAATGAGGATGTGCCCAGAAAGCTGAGCCCTTTGAACTTGGTTCAGAAGGCAAATACAAGCCCTGGGAGCTTCTGCTTCAGGACAGGGGCACCCCTACGCTCACTCTCAATCAGTGGGGTGCACAGAAGCACCTACGACCATGTCCTTCACTTAAGGAAGCGAAGTGAGTCCCTCTGAGCCCAGCAACCGCTTCTGGGACAGATTATCCAAGGAAGGCCTATCACACAATGGCCCATGACCTGGTCACACGCTCTCCTGCAGTGGAGCAGCTCAGCCTTTTCTAGCTTTTCACTGTTGCTTTAATGGGTCCAGTTTTCTGGTTTAGGAAAAAAGGCCTTTGTGATGTGGCTACAGATGTTTGAATAAGAAAAAGATTCTAGGGCCCGGCACAGTGGCCCATAGCTGTAATCCCAGCACTTTGGGAGGCCTAGGCAGGCAGATCACGAGGTCAAGAGTTCAAGACCAGCCTGGCCAGCATGGTGAAACCTGGTCTCTACTAAGAATACAAAAATTAGCTGGGTGTGGTGGTGCTTGCCTGTAGTCCCAGCTACTGGGGAGGCTGAGGCAGGAGAATCACTTGAACCCAGGAGGCGGAGGCCACAGTGAGCCAAGATCACACCATTGCACTCCAGCCTGTGTGACAGAGCAAGACTTCGTCTTGGGGAAAAATTAAAAAAGAAAGAAAAAGATTCTAAGCAAAATCATCAGGCAAAGTCCTAAGGGAAAACTGGAAGTAGCAATTGTGACCTTTAGGGGAAGAAAAGACAAGGCCTCAGGCAATGCCCATGGGCCACCGCTGGCTGTACCCCCCCAACTCCATGAAAAAATGCCCATGGGGCACCACTGGCTGTCCTCGCTGTGAACTCACGCGTCTCACACGCGCTGGCAGCTGTGACAGGCGGCAGAGAGGGGCCAGAACCACCACTCCCATAGTCCTCAGACACCAAGAAGCCACGGGGCCAAAGAGCGCGGCAGAGCAGACGCCAAGAGTACCCTTCTCTGGGTCCAGAAATGCCCCCCAACTGGGAAGTCCAGGGATCTGGCCCCCTGAGTTACATACCTCTGGGCCGTCATCTTTCTCTTCCTCCATGGACAGAAACAGAAAAAACAGCCTGAGAAAATCAGACAGCCTGAGGCAAACAAGGGCACACCTCTACCCGCTCACGCTCACACCCGGACAGCTGTGGACTCAGACTTCTCCCTGGGTTCCTTTTCAAGTCAAATCACGTTTCACTGAAAGGAAAATCCTGCTGAAAAAGTCTGTTCTACAGGAAGAGCAGGTGTCTTTTGAGAAGCGTCTGTCGTCTGTTAGGAGCCACTTCCTTCCCTCTGTAAACAGCCCTCACGTGGCTGTCCTGGAACCCACAACAGCAGCCAGATGGGGCGGCTCCAAGCAGGTCAAGAGGAGCCAGGACCAGCGCGACGGGGGTGGGGGCAGCGCTGCCTTCCGGAAAAGCACGGTTGGAGGAGAGGTGACGCTGGCGGGGCGTGGATCCGGGTTGTGGGCGTGCCGCAGGGGGGGGCGTGGATCGGGGTGGGGGGGGGGCGCCGGGGGGGGGGGGGTCGGGGGG
>NC_037683.1:620805-646486 GCF_003255815.1 Theropithecus gelada | reverse complement strand
ATTCTAAAAAACTAGCCTCCCGAGTAGCTGGGACCACAGGCGCCCGCCACTTCGCCCGGCTAGTTTTTTTGTATTTTTTAGTAGAGACGGGGTTTCACCGTGTTAGCCAGGATGGTCTCGATCTCCTGACCTCGTGATCCGCCCGTCTCGGCCTCCCAAAGTGCTGGGATTACAGGCTTGAGCCACCGCGCCCGGCCCCAGACAAAACTTTAAACCAAAAAATGTTACTACATTTAAAGGCAGACACTTTAGATTGATAAAAGGGTCACCACATCTGGAAGATACCAGAATTATAAACATACATAAAAGAGATCCCCAAAATACATGAAGTAAAAACTGATGGAAACAAGGCCAGAAATACATAATTCTACAGTTAGAGTTGGAGGTAACAATAGCTCAGTTTCTTTTTCTCTTTTTTTTCTTTTTTTGATACGGAGTCTTGCTGTGTCGCCCAAGCTGGAGTGTAGTGGTGCGATCTTGGCTCACTGCAACCTCCACCTCCCAGGTTCACGCCATTCTCCTGCCTCAGCCTCTCAAGTAGCTGGGACTACAGGTGCCCGCCACCACGCCTGGCTAATTTTTTTTTTTTTTTTTTTTTTGAGACAGAGTCTTGCTCTTTCGCCCAGGCTGGAGTGCAGTGGTGCGATCTTGGTTCACTGCAACCTCTGCCTCCCAGGTTCACACCATTCTCCTGCTTCAGCCTCCTGAGTAGCTGGGATTACAGGCACCCACCACCATGCCGGCTAATTTTTTGCATTTTTAGTAGAGACAGGGTTTCACCATGTTAGCCAGGATGGTCTCGATCTCCTGACCTCGTGATCCGCCCACCTTGGCCTCCCAAAGTGCTGAGATTACAGGCATGAGCCACCGCGCCCGGCCACTAGCCCACTTTCAATATTGCCCAGACAGGAGATCAGTAAGGAACCAGAAGATCTGAACAACATTATAAAGCCGAGACCTCACAGGCACCTACAGGGGCACTCCCCAGGAGAGACCACATTCTAGGCCACAAAACAAGTCTCAGTAAATTCAACAGCAATGCACAATGGAATAACATTAGAAACTGGTAACAGAAAGAAATGTGGGCACTTAAAAACATGTAAA
Source organism: Theropithecus gelada (assembly GCF_003255815.1). Classification (NCBI taxonomy): domain Eukaryota; kingdom Metazoa; phylum Chordata; class Mammalia; order Primates; family Cercopithecidae; genus Theropithecus; species Theropithecus gelada. Next base: position 645,382 of record NC_037683.1, on the reverse strand, counting down.
TTAAACAACACACTCATAAATAACCAATGATCAAAGAAAAAAGTCACATGGGAAATTAGAAAGTAAGTACCTTGAGATGAATGAAAATAAAAATACAACATACCAAAATGTATGGGTTGCAGCAAAAGCAGTGCTCAGAGGAAAATGTATCACCATTAATAAAGAAAAAAGACTTTAAATTGTTTTAAGACGAGAAATATTATGGCTGGGCATGGTGGTCCCAGCTACTCGGGAGGCTGAGGTGGAAGGATGGTTTGAACCCAGGGACCGAGCGCAGTGGCTCATGCCTGTACTTTGGGAGGCCGAGGCAGGCAGATCACCTGAGGTCAGGAGTTCAAGACCAGCCTGGCCAATGTGGCGAAACCCCATCTCTACTAAAAATACAAAAATTAGCCAGGCGTGGTGGCAGGCGCCTGTAATCCCAGCTACACTGGAGGCTGAGGCAGGAGAATTGCTTGAAGCCAGGAAGCAGAGGTTGCAGTGAGCCGAGATCACACCACTGTACGCCATCCCGGGTGACAGCAAGACTCCATCTCAAAACAAACAAACAAAAAAGAGATCTCAAATTGTTTTAATACAAGAAATATTACGGCTTCGCACTGGGGTCCCAGCTACTCGGGAGGCTGGGGTAGGAGGATGGTTTGAGCCCAGGAGGTTGAGGCTGCAGTGATCTACAATCACACCACCACACTCCAGCCTGGGTGACAGAGCAAGACCCCATCTCAAAACAAAACAAAACACGATGAGAAATATGAAGCACATTCACAGAACTAACAGAAACAATACAGAAGAGATGGAGAAACTAAAGATGCAGAAAACAGAAGAATATGGGCCAGGCGCAGTGGCTCACGCCTGTAATCCTGGCACTTTGGGAGGCCAAACTGGGCGGATCACAAGGTCAGGAGTTCCAGACGAGCCTGATCAACATGGTGAACCCCCTATCTCTACTAAAAATACAAAAATTAGCTGGGCGTGGTGGTAGGCGCCTGTAATCCCAGCTACTCGGGAGGCCGAGGCAGGAAAATTCCTTGAACCTGGGAGGCGAAGGTTGTGGTGAGCCGAGATCGCGCCACTGCACTCCAGCCTGAGTGACAGAGCCAGACTCCGTCTCAAAAAAAGAGGAATACCATGTGGAAATCAAGTCAATCAAGTCCTTTAGTACAATCCAGTGCAGAGAAGGAACTGGCCTTGGGAACAGGTGCGGCTCACCCACTGCTGTAGAGAGCAGAGAGCGTGCGGATGGCCCTAGAGGCTGGTGGGCTTAATGGTGGGAAGATGAGGTGGTTTTGTGATTGCTCATTTTTGGAGTGAGGGGAGAGGAAAGAGCAAAAGAAGAGAGATCATGAGCTGAGAGTCAGGAGGGAAGAGGAGGTCCTGGAGATTTGAGGAGAGAGAAGAAAATATGAACCAGTTCTGATGGTGGGGGATTACTGCCTAGAGAAACTACAGATCACCAGGAATCCCAGGGACCTACTGGAACACAACGCGGACAGCTGGTTCCAGCCACGCTCTCCGGCTCAGCCAGCAGCAGAGGTGCATGTTCCCAACAAAACAACACTGGGTTCTGCTCCAAGTGTGAGAAAGGGATGAAGGGAATGGAGTGTAGCTCACAGGGGCAGCAGACCACAGTCCCAGCTGACCTCAAGCAGGAGGAGCATGGGAGAGCACAGACAAGGATGGTTATGGGGGTGACGGTGGCCAAGCCTCCAGACCAGAGGTCCCGGTGGAGTCAGAGGTCTGCTGAAATGCAGGAGGCACCGGAATCACGGAGCTGGGAAACCAGGGAAAACTGTGGTTAGAGAGCAGAGATTCTGGAGCTGGGATGGTTACGGATCACGACCAAGTCTAGGGCGCGACCCTGGGAGCGTGTAAAAGCTGAGGGAAGAGCTCAGCAGAGCGAGGGGGCAGGGAACTGGTGCCCTGCCCTGAGGCCCAGCAGCCACGGGTCCCCACTCACCCATTGCCTTTTGGCAGTTGAGGATCTTAAAGCCACTGTGCATACAGGCGGCCAGGAGCAGGTGGTGGTGGAACGGGTGCCACTTGATTCTCCATACCCCACCCTGCACAGGCGTGTCTGCCAACGGCTGCTTCATGTTCCGTGTGTCCCACAGTAGGATGTGCTCATCATAGCTGAAACCAACCAAACACGGAGGGCATGCAAGGAAAGCCCAGGCTCCCCTGTTCCACAAGGTCCCTGGGGGGCAGAGAACGTCTCCCAGAGACCTGTCCCACGCATCCCTCGAGGACAAAGTCCCGTTTCCCAAACCCCTATACCTACGCTCTGGCGAAGCACTGGCAGACGAAATGCTGCGATGGTGCCGGGAAGAAAGGCAGCGAAAGAGGCGAGAAGGGCCCGAGAGCCTCCCCGGGACTCACCTTCCTGTGGCCAGGACGTGCTCCCAGTGGGGGCTGCTCTGGATGCTGCACACGCCCATGGTGTGTCTGCAAGCAGAGGCAGCGCCTGACCCAGTGCCCAGGACACAGACGCACCCAGGGAACGGAGGGCTGGTGACCCAGGGAGCGGGATGGCCGGTGACCTAGGGAGCGGGAGGGCCGGTGTGAGCACCGAGTGCTGGCTCTTGGGCAGTTACCTTTTGCTGGTGAAGAGGAATCTGCCGGGTACCCTGGTGTCCCAGCCCCTCAGAAGGCCATCGTCGCCCCCTGTGTGGAGACAGAGAAGTATCAACACCACCAATGAGAGGAAGTGACCGTTCTCAGCGAGGCTGAGGCCGTTGATGTCTGTGGGAAGTTCCCCTGGGTGACTTTGCTGGGGGGGGGGTCTTAGGTTGCCACCTCAACAGGAGGTCCTAGAAACAACCCCCAGGAATGTCATTGCTGTGCCTTGACTCTCTACAGACTGCAAGCAGCAAGGGAAAGACAGACGGTCTCTGCCTGCAGGAACAGAAGGGAGGAAATGGAAACTGAAGGGGCCCTGAAGGCCATCAGGTGCTGGCGACCATTGTTCACAGGGGACCATTGTTCACAGGGGACCATTGTTCACAGGGGCCGTTACCAGGCCCCAGGGGCTACACTGCCCTTGCTAAGAGCTCCAGTGATTAAAGCCCTGGCTTCTAAGAACAAGAGTTGCAAGATCAGAGCCCTGAACAGAAACTGCACACAGGAGGCAGCAAGCAGGAGGACTCCACACCGTGCACCTGATAGAAAGGTGCCCTCTGTCATCTTAAAGCACTGGTTTAGGGGAAATAAAAGGATGGGAGAACAGAGGAGTTGGTGCACGGAACCACAACCCATCTTCGAAGAAAAGCAACACAGACATGGGGTGAATGGTGGCACCTGAAGGAAGGGAAGCTCAGGAGCAGGGCCCACAGGGAGAGTGAACAGCAGAAGGAAAACGTCTAGGCCTGACCACATCACCCACCCCACATCATCCAGCTCCCACTACCCACCCACCTTCCATCCATCACACCATCTACCCACCTCCAACCCCATGCAAAAATCCACCATCCATCCACCCATGCACCCACCCACTCACTCATCCACTCACCATCCATCCATCCATCCATCTATCCACCCAGCTGCCCTCCCATTCCATTCAGTCGCCCACCATCCATCCAACAATCCACCATCCATCCACCACCCACCACCCACCACCCACCACCCACCACCCACCATCCAAAAATGCATCCATCCACCCACCATCCATCCATCCAGCCGCCAGCCAGCCACTCACCCACCATCCATCCATCCCTCCACCCACCCACCACCCATCAAATAGGCACTTGCTGAGCACGCACTATGGACCCTCGTAACAGACACTAGGGATACACGGTGAACATGACCTACAGTTAAATGAACCGGCGGAATCAGCTGACCGAGGCATAAAGCCTGCAGATGAGCCTCAAGCAGGAGCTGCCATTCTGTGGCCAATTTGTGCAGAGCAGGCAAAGGCTTCTTTATACATGAGTCTCTCCACTCTCTCATGCCCACACATCCACTCCATCAGGAAATCTGACTGGACCTGCCTTCACTTCTGTCCAGAACCCAACCACGGGTCCTCACCTCCACTACTCCAAACCTGCTCTGGGCTGACTCATCACCTGCCCAGTGGCAAGTCTCCAGGCTGTGCCCCTCCCTCTTGTTGTCTAGACTCACATTCACCAAAGAGGTCGTCATAAATTTTAAAATGCAAGTCAGAATCTGTCATTCCTCTGCTCAACATCCTGCAACAGCTCCCATTTCGTTCTGAGTAGGAAACAAAGTCCTTGGTGGAGCCTGCCGGGCCCTGTGCCCTGGCCCATTTACCTCTGACTTCACCCTCTTCTTTTTTTTTTTTTTTTTTTGAGACGGAGTCTCGCTCTGCCGCCCAGGCTGGAGTGCAGTGGCCAGATCTCGGCTCACTGCAAGCTCCGCCTCCCGGGTTTACGCCATTCTCCTGCCTCAGCCTCCCGAGTAGCGGGGACTACAGGCGCCCGCCACCTCGCCCAGCTAGTTTTTTGTATTTTTTAGTAGAGACAGGGTTTCACCGTGTCAGCCAGGATGGTCTCGATCTCCTGACCTCGTGATCCGCCCGTCTCGGCCTCCCAAAGTGCTGGGATTACAGGCTTGAGCCACCGCGCCCGGCCGACTTCACCCTCTTCTATTCCGCCACTCCCTCAGGTCATCCTAACCGTGCTGGCTGCTGGCTACTCTTCTGCCATAGCGGGGCCACTGCCCACCCTGACCATGCTCTCCAACAGGATAATCTGCACCTGCTCCCAGCACCCTTCTACCTTCTTTCCAAAGCACTCACTGCCCCTGACGTGCCGCGCGGTCTCCTTCCCTGTAACAAACTCTGCTTTGTGTTTACTGTCCGTCTCCCCGCCACAGAATGTCAGCTGAGTAAAAGCAGGGACTTTTATGTGAAAATCAGCCAGGTGTGGCAACTCACACCTGTAGTCCCAGCTACTCAGAAGGCTGAGGCATGACCCTGGGAGGTTAAGGCTGCAGTGACCTGTGATCACACCACTGCACTCCGGCCTGGGTGACACAGCAAGACGTGAGCCACCCACCCCATCCCCAAAATATATTTATATAAATCTTTTTTTTTTTGAGACGGAGTCTCCCTCTGTCGCCAGGCTGGAGAGCAGTGGCGCGATCTTGGCTCACTGCAACCTGTGCCTCCTGGGTTCAAGCAATTCCACTGCCTCAGCCTCCCAAGTAGCTAGGATGACAGGCACCCGCCACCATGCCAGGCTCATTTTTTGTATTTCAGTAGAGACGGGGTTTCACCACGTTGGCCAGGCGGGTCTGGAACCCCTGACCTCGTGATCTGCCCACCCTGGCCTCCCAAAGTGCTGGGATTACAAGTGTGAGCCACCGTGCCCGGACTATATAAATAATTTAAGAAGGCCGAGTGCAGTGGCTCACGCCTATAATCCCAACACTGGGAGGCCGAGGCAGGTAGATCACTTGAGCCCAGGCATTCGAGACCAGCCTGGGCAACATCGCAAAACCCTGTCTCTGTAAAAAAATTTAATTAGTGGGGCATGGTGGTGTGTGCCTATAGCCGCAGCTACTAGGGAGGCTGAGGTGCGGGGGGGATCGATTGAGCCCAGGAGGTTGAGGTTGGAGTGAGCTGAGATTGCACCACTGTACTCCAGCCTGGGTGACAGAGCGAGACCCTGTCTCATAAAAATAACATAGGCTGGGCGCAGTGGCTCATGCACATAATCCCAGCATTTGGGAGGCCAAAGCGGGTGAATCACCTGAGGTCAGGAGTTCAAGACCAGCCTGGCCAACATGGTGAAACCCCGTCTCTACTAAAAACACAAAAATTAGCTGGGCGTGGTGGCAGGTGCCTGTAATCCCAACTACTCAGGAGGTTGAGGCAGGAGAGTCACTTGAACCCAGGAGGCGGAGGTTGCAGTGAGCCAAGATTGCACCACTGCAATCCAGCCTGGGCAACAAGAGCAAAACTCCATCTCTAAATAAATAAATAAATAAATAAATAAATAAATAAATAAATGAAAATAATAAAACTTAAAAAAGAAAGCAGGACTTTTGTCTGTTTAGTTTGCTAAAGTATTCTAATCACCTAGAATAGGGCTCAGCACATAGCATTTGTTGAATGAATCAGTCCAGAATTATTCAATATTACCCTATGGTACCTTTGTTCCGAATTAGCTCGAGGTAGAAGAACCAATCCAAGGAGAGACCTCAAGAAATGAGATCTTCGTGGCTCTCACAGTTCACGGCTGCGACAGCAAACGACACAACAAAGAACCACGCCTTACACACATGCTCACCACTCGGATGAGCAGAGGCGGCATGAGAGCTGCGGTCAGGCCTGCCTGGGGTGGAAGGACGGCTGCTCTGCGTCAGTCTTCTAAGGAGAAGATTTTAAGCTGAGCATGTCAGAAAAGCAGAATTCACCCATGAAGGAAACATCCCGTGACGAAACCCTGAGACTGAGGGAACGTGGACTATTTCAGGAGAAGGTGACTGAGAGCAGAGGAGCCAAAACAAGGCCGGAGAAGCAGGCGTGGACCAGATTCCACAGGCCTTGGGCAATCGCATCGCTATTTTGAATTTTATGAAACAGGAACTAAATGAAACAGGAACTGTGAGGGGTTCTAACGATGAGTGAGATGTGATAAAGTGTGTGCGTTTTTAAAACACTTGCTCTGACTACTGTGTGGAGACGGAAACCATCAGGAATGAAGGCAGGGCCATCACTTACGGCTCTGCTGTGACAAACTAGATGAGACAGAGGCCCAGATGGGTAGCGGCAGGGGAAAGTCAGATCTTTGGCTCTTTGCAAATTCAGCAGCTCCTCTTCCGTCTTCTCTCAGAGACCAGCCCCTCCCACCTGTCCTGAGTTACCTCCACCCCGGAAAGAGAAGCCAAAGCTACCTCCTTCCTGGAATCAGCAGTTAATTTTCCACTCTCACATCAGCTGCCCCAAATGCAAACCATTCACAAGACCTGGAAAGGAATCTTATTTCTCTCATGCTTCCTTTTTTTTCTGGAAGATAAACTAAATCCAAAAAGGGCACAGACAAACCTGAAATCCAACATGGTGATGTCACTATTGTATCCACAGAAACTGGACTTCCAGTAAAAGCATAGAGGATCTGACACGGAGCACATCAGGGAGGCAGGATGGCTCTGCCCACAGGGGCCTGCTCCTCCAACACCCTGGTCAGCACCACCCAAGACCCTGCACTGCCTGAGGCAAGCTACACTTTGCTCTCTAAAGAATAGCTAAGTGGGCCAGGCACGGTGGCTCACGCCTGTCATCCCAACACTTTGGGAGGCCCAGGAGGGAGGATCAGGAGGTCAGGAGATCGAGACCATCCTGACCAACATGGTGAAACCCTGTCTCTACTAAAAACTCAAAAATTAGCCGGGCATGGTGATGGGCGCCTGTAATCCCAGCTACTTGGGAGGCTAAGGCAGAAGAATTGCTTGAACCTGGGAGGTGGAGGTTGCAGTGAGCCAACATTGTGCCACTGCACTCCAGCCTGGCGACAGAGCAAGACTCAGTCTCAAAAAAAAAAAAAAAGTACACTTTCCATAAAAGGTCTTCAAGATCCCAACACAGCTGGAATCAGAGCTGCAGCACAGGCCTCCCCCCTCCCTCTGCTCCTCCCTCAGGAAGCCTTCCATCAGAGGTGACCAGCAGAGGAATACTGACCTGAATACACAATTTCTGTATGCCAGTAATCGAAAGCAGCAATCCAGGCCTCGAACTGATGTGCCTGCCATGAGGCCACTTTCTGCAGCCTGGGCGCCGTCTCATTCACCATCAGGAGGTGGAGCTGCCCTGTGGAGTCACTGCTGATGATCTTCAAGGGCTGGTCCCTGGCCCTAGACACAGGGAACCCATGGAGAAGCCCGGCCGAATGTTATTCGTCAGCCTCTTCTGGTTCCCAAACAAGTCCTGAGAGAGGGTCTCCACAGCCCTGGGATGTGGACACGCCCCTTAAGAGACCGGCTGGCAAAGATCACAACCACTGCTAAGCTCGTCAAAGCCACCAGTGTCGGCTTCTCTAGGTAAAACACTATTGCTGCGTATCTAAAATGGGGGACTTTTTTTTTTTAGAATAGGACCAGCAGCGATGGTGCCAGGGCTGAGGAGCACAGTCGCGGCTGGCCAAAGGTGGCTGGAGTGCTGTAGCCTGAAAAATGGAAGTGGTCCTCAGAGAAAGACTCAGGGCCCCTGACCAAGCCTGGCCCTTACCTTCCAGATTTCCCAGTGGACCAATCTAGGGACAAAGCCAGACACTGCTCCTCCAGGGCAAGGCTGGACAATGGCTCCAGCACGTGGCGCTTCTCCTGGAGAAGAAGAAACTCCATCAAAGGGACGTAGCCCCCCCAGAGCCCAAAAGACTTTTCCTCTCCTGCAGGGAAGTCGCTGTTCCCTCATTTACACCCTACCCGGATGAAGTCCGTCAGTCACTGAGTCGCACTTGCACCTAACACTGAACCCCCTGCCAGGGGCCCCGAGAAGACCTGGGGACACTGGAGCTCACACTCCTCACACTTGCAGGAGGACTTTCCCACAGGCTTGACCTTGGGGCACGGTCTCCCTCCCTTTCACACCCCCTTGCCGTCCTTGCACTCCTAGATGCTGCCGAGACGTCTATGCAGGCTCCAGACCACAATGGCACACGCGCGTGCCCACCCCAGGCCTCCCCAGAGACGACGGGGAAACTCCTCTGGTTTCCACTTCAGAAGCCGCCAGCAGCCATGAGAACGTGGTTGCTCTTTACGCAGATCTATATACATTTTATTTCCTAAACAGCCTAGTCAGTGCTTAACTCCATCCCTGGCTCCCAGCAGGCTGCTGCACCAAAACCCTTTCCTGGGTTCATGCACTCCTCCCTTGGGCCCAGTAGCTGCTCTTTCCCTCCTTTCTAAGACAGGGCAACTGCTCTGCTGCCTTAAGCAAGGCCCTTCCTACACAGGCCCTCGGTTGGCCCAGTCCCACCTGCAGCATCTGCATCGGAGGGAGGGCATAGTCTCAGGCTGTTTACATCACCCCACTACGGGACATCCCCGTTGCCTCCCCCACAGCTATCAGACAAAGTCACTGTGCTAACGCATGGCTCTGCAGCACTGTGAGAAACCCGGAGAAATTCACCCAGGACTCACATGCTTTTCCAATCATCAGTGAGAAATGCCATCTTCACACAGGACGCTCATTGCTACTCTGGGCCCCAGCATCAACCTACGAACGCTTGCCCAGGTTCTTAGAGAACTGTCAGACCCACTGGCAGGTCAATGAACACCCTGTCACTTCAGCCCTTCTGCTGGTGACACACGAGGTGACTTCCTCTTGGAGGTGGATGTAGAATGCAATACAACTTAAAAACAGACTCCATATTATCTTAGAACGTTTATGTATTGTTCACCATCAAAGAGAGATCGTTCTAGAAAAATGTCTGTGTCAGCACAGCCTCCTTCCTAACTCTCTCTATTCAGGTCCCTTCTGCCCCACGGAACAAGTGCAAGTCACTGACCTCAGATTCCACCAGGCGGAGCAGTTGTATGGATCCACTGGCATCTGCCAAGCCCAAGAGGGCATGTCCAGCCACCGGGATGTGACACCTGAGGAGAGGGCCCACCGTAAGCACACCAATGTGCCTAAGGCACAGGAGAGCACCGTGCGTCCCTGTAATCACAGTCACGCTTTGCTTAACAGCGGGGCTGTAGTCCACACAAACCCAGCTGGGACAGCCTACTACACACCTTGACGATATGGTACAGCCCATTGTCCTACGCCACAAACCTTACAGCATGTTACTGCAGGCAAGTGTAACACAACAGTAAGCGGTTGTGTATCTAAACATAGAAAAGATACAGTAAGAATACAATATAAAAGATAAAAAACAGGTGGCTGGGCATGGTGGCTCACACCTGTAACCCCAACACTTTGGGAGGCTAAGGCAGGAGGATCACTTGAGACAAGGAGTTCGAAACCAGCCTGAGCAACACGTCAAGACCTTGTTTCTACAAACAAACAAACAAAAATGAGTGTGGTAAGGCCTGGCACGGTGGCCCATGCCTGTAATCCCAGCACTTTGGGAGGCCGAGGCAGGTGGATCAAGAGGTCAGGAGATCGAGACCATCCTGGCTAACACGGTGAAACCCCGTCTCTACCAAGAATACAAAAATTAGCCAGGCATGGTGGCAGGCGCCTGTAGTCCCAGCTACTCAGGAGGCTGAGGCAGGAGAATGGCGTGAACCTGGGAGGCGGAGCTTGCAGTGAGCCGAGATCACGCCACTGGGCGAGAGAGTGAAAAAAAAAAAAAAAAGAGGCGTGACGGCACGTAGCTGAAGTCTCAGCTACTCGAGAGGCTGAGATGGAGAACTGCCTGAGCCCAGGACTTCAAGGCTGCAGTGAGTTATGATCATGCCACTGCACTCCAGCCTGGGCAACAGAACAAGACCCTGTCTCAAAAAAAAAAAAAAAAAATCAAAAATGATAAAAAGTGGTGCACCTGTATAGGGCAGTTCCATTACGTTAAGGCACCACCATGGTACATGTGCCCCATTGTTGACCAAAACAGAATTATGCCACACATGACTGCATTTAAATCTCAGCTCCAAAAGTGGGCTGGAGCCTACAGTTGTGTTCTCAAACACAAGACGCCCGAGGTTATGAAGTCAGAAAACTCCCATCACTTCCTGGCTGCAACATGACAAAGGAAGTAAGCCCCAGGTAAAGCACTCCCCAAGTGGGAGGCAGGCAGGACAGCAAAGAAATAAACCCAAAGTTGAGACGCAATGCCTGTCTTGTTGAAGGCATCAAGCATCAGGCTCCCCGATTGCCACTCATGACAAATTCTAGACCCAGGGGGATTATCACAGTTGTACCATTTCATGTCCAGGATTGCAGAAGTATCTGTTCTTTGGACCTCGACCAGAGGGTGAGTAGAGTCGTTCTCACTGAAACTGTATAGGAAGAGACGGCCTAAGCGGACTCGAGGCTCCTCAACTTCCATTCTACCCTACAAAAAATGCAGAGGTATTCTCTGATTACCCCAAGACACCAAGGAATCCAAGGGATGGGAAAAGGGATCCAAGGAACTCAAAGGTTTGCCGTGACTGACGGAGTGGAATTCTGCCTGGAAGAACCTCTGGTTGTCTGAGCTGGAGAAACGTCTATTTTCCTGCATATGATTATGAGTAGGTGAACACTCCTGGATCCGGCAGAGAGGGCTCCTTCTCAACTGGCCAACAGGGACCAGCTATGGCTAGGGTAACCACAGAACCCAGTTTGCCTGGGACGGTCCTGACTTAGGCCTGCTGTTCAGTGCCCAGTTTAAATTCTAATATGTACCTACCAGAAGTTAAGGTATAATTCCCACTTTCTCTTTACTGTAGATTCCATCCATTAGCTTGGGCCACACCTGTATATAGAAGACTTTCTGCTCTGAAGATTCTAATGTTGGCCGGGGGCGGTGGCGCCTGCCTGTGGTCCCAGCTACTCAGCAGGCTGAGGCGGGAGGATGCCCTGAGCCCTGGAGTCCGAGGCTGCACTCCAGCCTGGGTGACAGAGCAAGACCTTATCTCAGAAAAAAAGAATATATATACATTTTTTTTTTTTTTTGAGACGGAGTCTTGCTCTATCGCCGAGGCTGGAGTGCAGTGGTGCGAGCTCGGATCACGGTAAGCTCCGCCTCCCGGGTTCACGCCATCCTCCTGCCTCAGCCTCCCAAGTAGCTGGGACTACAGGCGCCCGCATCACGCCCGCCCAAAACATCACTAATTGTTTCGTATTTTTACAGTAGAGACGGGGTTTCACCGTGTTAGCCAGGATGGTCTCGATCTCCTGACCTCGTGACCCGCCCGCCTCGGCCTCCCAAAGTGCTGGGACTACAGGCGTGAGCCACCGCGCCCGGCCGAGAATAATGTTTTTAAAAAGATTCTAAACTGTTTCTGACCTACGTCCTGGCCAAACGGCCAACATCCCCTCTTCACCTCCTGGGCGATTCTGTGCGCCTCTGGGCCTTAACCTCGTGGCCGGCCCTGCCCTGCCCTGCCGTGCCCTGCCCTCCCCTCCCCTCCCCAAGCCGCGACGCGCGCACCTTGCTCTGGGGGTCGGCAGGCGGGTCCTCCGGCCGCCGCAGCTGGTAGGTCCCGCACGCCAGCAGGTGCCTGCAGCCTTGCAGCGGGCACCACTCCACCGAGTCCGCGGTCAGCTCGGTGTCCACCGTCTGCAGGGCGAAAGCGCCCATCATCCAGCCCTCGGGGAAGGCGGCGGAGCCGGCGGTAGAGGCAGGTCGGCAGGGCCGGGCTGGGCACTGCGCGGGGCGGCGACGCCGGGGCCGGCGAGACGAGCTCGGAGGCTCAGGGACACTGTCAGCCCGTGCCGTCTCTCTCGCGACTCCTTCCGGGGCGCCGGGGCGGGACATCCGGCCGGGCCTTGGCAGCCGTGGACGCCCCCGGAAGACCAGGCTCCCGCGCCCCCTGGCGGCCGGCTGACCGCGGCGGGCTTCAGGCGCCAGACGCGCCGCTTCCTGCGGGGCCGTGGAGACCGAAGGCTCCTCCACGGAGCAGGTTTGGAGACGGCAGGTTAGTGACAGAGCCTTAGGTTTGAAGCCGCCTTTGCAAAAACTCTGTGAGAAAAACCCCAACAGCGAGCTGCGCTAGCGCACCCTGTGGCGCCCTCCTGTTACTCCTGGGCCGTCGGGCCGCGCTGACTTGTTAGGCTAGTTTTCCTGACAGGCCTTGCCCCGGCATCAACGCCTTCGTCAAGCTGAGGAGGAGCCCGCGCCGCACGAAGCCCAGCACTCCGAGGCCGCAGGCGCACCCTGCCTGCCTCCTGCGAACCCGCCATGGCGGAGCTGCCCCTCGGAGCCCGCCTTCCAGGGTCTTTGCTTGTCTGACACCCGTGGCTGCATCGGGGCCCCCCAGGAGCGGCTCAGCAGGTGGACGTGGTTATCGGCACCAGTCGCCTGGCCGCCGCCCCCCTCCCCCAAAACTGCCTTTGAAAATACCCCTAACCTCGGAGCTTTGGACAAGATGATCTGAGGACGAACTCCATCTCCCACGTGGCGTGGCCGGCCCGTGTCTATTAATTTTTATTTTTTGAGACGGAGTCTCGCTGTCCCCCCAGGCTGGAGTGCAGTGGCGCAATCTCAGTTCACTGCAAGCTCCGCCTCCCGGGTTTAAGCCGTTCTCCTGCCTCAGCCTCCTGAGTAGCTGGGATTACGGGCACGTGTCAGGATGCCCAGCTATTTTTTGCATTTTTAGTAGAGACGGGGTTTCACCGTGTTAGCCAGGATGGTCTCGACCTTCTGACCTTGTGATCCACCCGCCTCGGCCTCCCAAAGTGCTGGGATTACAGGCGTGAGCCACTGCATCCGGCCCTAAACTTTATTTCTTTACTGCAATCCATGGTCTGAATGTGTGCAGCGGGCAGGAAGAACCCCTCGGGCCCTTACAGGTTGAACTGTGCCCCCAAAAAACAATGTACTGAAGACCCCAGCACCTCAGAGCGCATCCTCATTAGCAAACAGGGGCTCTCAGAAGCAGCTGGGTTAAAATGAGGTCACGGCGTAGGCCCTGACCCAGAGGAGCTGGAGTCCGCTGAAGGGAAAGCTGATGCAGACTTGCAGGGCCATCGCTGTGCAGACCACAGGGAGGCAGGCGAGGCCCCTGGCTGGGAGGAGGCGTCCGCATCTGAGGGCCCTTGCCTGCGCCTTCATCTGAGACTTCAGCCTCCAGAACCTAGAGCGTGAATTCCTGCTGCTTCAGGCTGCACAGCTCATGCCGCTTTGTTGTGGCAGCTCCGGGAAGCTAAGACGGACTTGACTGAAATATACGGGTGCCTGGGTATTCAGCCTCAGGGCTTCAAGCAGGGCTGTGGCTAAAGACATGGCGGGGAGCCAACAGCTCAGAACGCAGCGGAGACAGAGGCGCAGAAAAGGCTGGCCAGGAAGGCAGCAGGGCGTTCCAAAAGGGCCTCAACCACACACATCTACGTGGGAGGGAGAGTGGCCAGGTGAAGCATCCCAACGCACCACGCTCCAAACAAGCTTCATAGAAGCAGCCCCACAATGCAGCCATCTGGATGTCCTCATGAGTGTCTTAGATACCCGGCTACGAAGACCAAGAAGTCAGGGCCACAGAAGGGGAGATGACCAGAGGACTGGGTATCAGATGAGAGGGAAGCAGTGGTGGGGCCCATCCCACCCTCACGGTGCCACCTGCTGGGATGAGGCCTAGAGGAGCTGCCACATGCAAACCTAGAACCTGCACCGCCCCTTCCCCAGCATGGTGTCTCACAGGTGGGAGGCCCTGGGCGCTTCTTCCGGTGCATTTTTCTGATGAATAACTGACTGCCAAACAAGGCAGCCCTGCTAGTCAGGGGATAACATGGCCACTTCCCTAGATGCAGGCAAAGGGGCCCCCGCACACCGTGCCTATCCTCAGACTCCATCTGAAAGCAGCTGCCTGAAGGCACTCAGGGCTCCAGGCCTGAAGACTGCCCCAAACCCCAACCTGCTGACCATCTCTAGGGACACATATGTCCCCCTCCCTGACAGCTTTCACCTACTCAGCAAAAAATGTCCCCGACCTTCACAGCAGCAAAGGGGGCTTCTCAGGGCCTGATGTGGGCACATGCAGTTCTCTAAACTCCAGGAAATCCTGCAGAGTTTGTTGCTATCACCCACTTTCAGCAGGCCTGTTCTTCAGGAGCCTCCAGGGTACTGCCAGAGAAGCTACTGGAAGTTTTGCTTACAGACAAAAGGCCAGCCCAGCCAGGAACAGCAATGAGAACACACAGGGCGTCCTGGAACGTGGCAGTGGAGCTCCAAGAGGGGAAAGTGTAACAGGAACCTGCGGGACCAACACAGGCTTGGACCGGACCAGACCAGACAGGTCAGAGTCGGACTGGCCAGGCTTTCAGCTCCCAAGAAGCAAGGCCTCTGGCTGGGCGCACCTGGAGACAGGCAGGATCCCAGCCACACAGCCTGGCATGTTTCCCTGGGGCGGCTCTATGGGTACAAGATGCTGACCAGCCCCAGACACCTGGGGCTCCCCAAGGAGGGAGGGCTATCCTGGAAGCCACAGCCCTGCAGAGGGATGGAGAAGTGAGGCCCTCACCTCACCCTGGCTGGCCAGCCCCCTCCACTGTCGGCAGCAGGTCTGCTGAACATGCCCTGTGGATTCTTCTGGGCAGAAGCTGTCACTGCTGAGCTGCCAGCCACTTCACACATAAATCAGGCAAGAACCAACCAATGTCAGGGGCTAGAGCATCCCACTCGCAATGAACCAGTGGGCAGCTGACTTAGCACCTGCACCAGTCCTGCCACAAGACAAGGACAGAGTCTCACTCACGCTCACTGCTGGACTCAGGAAGTTCTGAGTTCACCTGCTCCTCAGAAGGGCCCACCAGGAGCAAGGGCACGTCCTCCTGCCCTCACAGGGATTCGGCTCCACTCAAGATGACCTCACCCTCAGCAGCACAAGAGGGAGGCAGAGCAGAGAATGTCTGAGACGCCGGATGATTCCACCCCTTTACTTTGCCTTTGTGGACACAACTCCTGTGCAGGCCGCGCTCCATGGGGCTCCCGTGGCCCAGGGGAGAAGCTTCAGCTACAGGACAGTTTTTAGACACGTGGCCGGACCGTTTGCCATTCGAGGATTACAGCAAATGATTCTATTTGTAATTTCTACCCTTCCCATTGCCTCCCCCCAAAAAAAACTGTACATGAGTTTACAAACATATTAACATATAAATAATGAGAACCGTCCTGGTGGGAGCCTCCTTCGTTGTCTCTGCTGGAGATGAACACTGAGGGGCGCTATAACCACACAGACTGCCTGTGACATCGGGAGTCTCACAGCGGTTGTCCTGGGCCCGCAGCTGGCTTTTTCGGCACCTCCAGGTTCAACCACCAGTCTGTCTCTGCTGTGCCCAGGGTAGAGCCCGGGAGCTGCGAGTGTGTGCGGCTCTCCCGCCCGTCATCGCTCTGGCTCAAGCTCATGCTGGAAGGGACGCTTCCTCTCCCGACAGTGCTTCTTGTGGGCTGGCCAGTCCTTCTGCTGGCACTGGGAGCCACAGTACCGGGCCACCTGGCAGCGCCCACAGATGTTGAACTCCCGGAGCTGAAATACAGAACACTTGTGGCTTCACCGTCATGCCCGGGATGCAGTGTGGGGCAAAGACTGCATCGCACGGACAATCTGACGGACCCAGCAAAACACCATGTACCAAGGCTGGAGGGCCTGGGCCCTGGTCAGGCCAGCACAAGGGCAAAGGGAGACCACCCTGGTGGAAAAGCCCAAGTGGTCTCTGGGGAATGGGGCCCTGTGGTGGGAGGGCAAGACCCCAAACCAAGGCTGGGCTACAGGGTAGAGGTGCCAAGGACCAGGCCGCACTGCAGCACACCCACCTGCTTCTCAATCACCGTGCAGGGAGGGTAGTGGCACTCGTAGTAGGTGCAAGAATTCTCCTCCTCTTCCACTACATCCCCGTTGGCATTATAGTACCGGGTCACATTTAGGACAGGAAACTGTTCTTCTATAGGGTCTGTAGGCAGCTGCTGAATTGCAAGCCAATACAAGCTTTGCTCCCTTAAAGAAAGAAGCAGACACTTCAGTGCACTCTGGCCAAATGGGGCCAGCACACGGCGGGTGATGTGATGAGTCCAGAGAGTGCCATCCTGCCCAGGCCACCCGGCCCGAATTCCAGTCTCCTCTGGCGCATCCCTGCTGCATGTGCTTTTCACCACCTGACAATAAATATTGTGTCTCGTCTTCCCACTCACCCATAAGCACCGCCTCATCTGTCACCCTGTCCCCAGCACCTGGGACTGATAGGCACACAGTAGGCAGGAGGCAGGGCCCAGGTCAGGACCCTGTGCAAAGCAAGGCAGCCCCTCTCCTTGCCCTTGACCTGCAGAGGTGCCCATTACTGCCCTGTCGGTCCACCTCCCCTTCCACGCCGGAAGCTGCCCTACATCCATCTGTACACGTGTTGTACAGAACAGGCCCTGGAGCGAGCACTGGCTACTCAGAGGCAAGTGTGGGCAGCCCCAGCCCTGCTGCATCACAGAGTAAAGGAGCTGCATAAACCACCCCAACAACCCTGTTCTCTGAGGCCAGACCCTGAGGAGACTTGGTTAAAAGGTGGAAGGATCAGGACGTGGGAAGATGTCAGTGAGGTCCCACCAGACAGAGGCAAGTTTCACACACTGCTGGCTTCTGAAGACAGAAAAGGAAAACACCCCTTTGCCAACAGGCCCCTTTTGTGGGGGCTGAGCTGACACAGTGCCAGGAAAGGAGAGCAACAGCCCAGGCCTGACAAAGACAGGGTGACCCCATCCCAAAGAGCCAGACCACAGGGAGGCCACAAACTGGGATCCAGAAGGACGCACAGCACCCAGCCATTCAGGACGTCAGGCCCACACTGGCTAGCTGACTTCGGCTTGTGGCCTGGGGTGCTGACCCAGCACAAGAGGCCCAATACCTGCTGGGTTCTAAAACCCCATGTTGGCAAACCAAAGATGGCCGAGCCTGATCAGTCCTGAGCCACCGCAGGCCACCTCCTGCAGCAGGGGGTTGTATAAGGCCGCAGCCTCAGTGCAACTCATCCTGCCGTGCCCACGGAGAATGGGCTGACCAGGAGCATCAGCTCAACACCCCCTTTCCAAACAGCTATTCTTAACGGCAGTTATCTCCCCTCCTGACTAGGAAGGGTGCTGAGAGGATTCAAGGTAACATTCAGTCACAGGCTGGCCGGACCGTGAGTCTTATTGAGAACCGGCTGAAATGACCCGTACCACGGCAGGGACAGATGACATCGCCTGGTGGAGTGGTGGGCAGTGGGGGAACTTGTGGAGTCGGGGAGGTCCCATCCCAGCATCAACACTGAGCATGTATCAATGTGGGACAACGCAGGAGGAGATGCTACGGATGCTGCTTTGCCTGCCACGCACTCCTTCCCCTTCCCGTGGATGACACAACTCTGACTTCACGTAGAGAAGGGATTCAAAGCAAGCTAACTACAGTTCATCCCAGGGCTTCCCCAGACACCACCAGCACACGGTGCCTGCTTCACTCCACAGGTGCTGGGTAGTGCGCATGCCGCCTCTCGGAGAGGAGCCGGGAGTGGGGGCGCAGAGCTGGAGGCAGCAGCATCCCTGGCTCTCCACATTTCAGTCAGGATACCAAAACGTACCCTATTTTTGTTTCAGCCAAATTGAGCTGTTTCTGTTTCTTGCAACCCAAAGTTCCAGCTAACATAATCCCCGAAAGAAAAAAAAAATCCCATCCAACAATCGTAAGAGGATTGGCGTCACTCACAAGCAGTATGAGAGAAGGGTCAAAACTCTAATATTAGAGCAGGGACCGGGCATGGTGGTGCACACCCGTTATCTCAGCTACTCAAAAGGCTGAGGCGGGGCCAGGCGTGGTGGCTCACACCTGTAATCCCAGCACTTTGGGAGGCTGAGGCAGGCGGATCCTCTGAGGTCAGGAGTTCAAGACAGCCTGGCCAACATGCCGAAATCCTGTCTCTACTAAAAATACAAACGTTAGCCAGGCGTGGTGGCGGGCACCTGTAGTCCCAGCTACTAGGAAGGCTGAGGCAGAATTGCTTGAACCAGGCAGGCAGAAGCTGCAGCGAGCCAAGATCGCGCCACTGCACTCCAGCCTGGGCGACGGAGCCAAACTCCGTCTCAAAAAAAAAAAAAAAAAAAGTGGCCGGGCGCAGTGGCTCAAGCCTGTAATCCCAGCACTTTGGGAGGCCGAGACGGGCGCATCACGAGGTCAGGAGATCGAGACCATCCTGGCTAACATGGTGAAACCCCGTCTCTACTAAAAAATGCAAAAAACTAGCCGGGCGAGGTGGTGGGCGCCTGTAGTCCCAGCTACTCGGGAGGCTGAGGCAGGAGAATGGCGTAAACCCGGGAGGTGGAGCTTGCAGTGAGCTGAGATCCGGCCACTGCACTCCAGCCTGGGGGACAGAGCGAGACTCCGTCTCAAAAAAAAAAAAAAGTGCTGAGGCAGGAGGATTTCCTGAAGCCAGGAGTTTGAGACCAGCCTGGGCAACACAGTGAGACCCATCTGTAAAATTAATTAATTACATTAAATAAACAGAGCAGGGAACAAAACCACTAGCCCAACAAGAACGAGACACCGCAGGCTCTGCCTTCATCCTGAGAGGCCCAGTGAGGAGGGGATGGGGGAGACTTGCAGGACTCCCTCCAGGGTGGCAGGAATAGCAGTTTGGGGGTGGCATTTTGGAGACCTGGGGACTGTCCCCACATCACCAACCAGTGTCTCAGGTGCTCCCACTGTTTCCACCTCGGCTGCACGGGGCTCTAGCATGACCCTGAGGTGACAACTGCAAGGATTCTACCCACAGCCACCAACCATCACCAAGCCCAAAACACTAAACCTTACCAGCGTTGCTGATAACCATCTGCTAGGGCAGTTCGCATTGCTTGCACCAGGAAAGGCTGCCCAGAGGCTTGAGGACATGCCCAGAAGCCCCAGGGCGACTGGGGAACATGTCAGCGAAGCGTGTGTGGCTGGGGACTCCCTGGCTCATCTGGGTTCCCAACCCCCATCCTGCTGGTCCCTCGGCTCTTCCCAAGGGCTCCATGAAGTTCACAGCCTGGCTGATTCTAGGGCCAGCAGGAACTGCCCTCCCACGTGGGAAGCCCATGCAAAGCACTGCTTTCAGGATCACAGGCAAGTGGGGGGCCAAGGGCTGAGCCCTGAACCACACATTCTCTGCTTTAAACTTTTGCTTAACGAAAACTGTTTAGCAAAAGAACACAACAAAAAGACCCATCTGTGTGCACTGAAAGGAATCCTAAGATGAGGAGAGAAGGGAGGAATCCCGAGGTGAGGAGAGAAGGGAGGAATCCCGAGGTGAGGAGAGAAGGGAGGAATCCCGAGGTGAGGAGAGAAGGGAGGAATCCTGTGAGGAGAGAAGGGAGGAATCCTGAGGTGAGGAGAGAAGGGAGGAATCCTGTGAGGAGAGAAGGGAGGAATCCTGAGGTGAGGAGAGAAGGGAGGAATCCCGAGGTGAGGAGAGAAGGGAAGAATCCTGGGGTGAGAAGGAAGGAATCCCGAGGTGAGGAGAGAAGGGAGGAATCCTGAGGTGAGGAGAGAAGGGAGGAATCCTGAGGTGAGCAGAGAAGGGAAGAATCCTGGGGTGAGAAGGAAGGAATTCTGAGGTGAGGAGAGAAGGAAAGAATCTTGAGGTGAGGAGAGAAGGGAGGAATCCTGAGGTGAGGAGAGAAGGAAGGAATCCTGAGGTGAGAAGGGAGGAATCCTCAGGTGAGGAGAGAAGAATCCTGAGGTGAGGAGAGAAGAATCCTGAGGTGAGAAGGGAGGAATCCTGGGGTGAGAAGGGAGGAATCCTGAGGTGAGGAAAGAAGAGAGGAATCCTGAGGTGAGAAGGGAGGAATCCTGGGGTGAGAAGGGAGGAATCCTGAGGTGAGGAAAGAAGAGAGGAATCCTGAGGTGAGAAGGGAGGAATCCTGGGGTGAGAAGGGAGGAATCCTGGGGTGAGGAAAGAAGAGAGGAATCCTGGGGTGAGAAGGGAGGAATCCTGGGGTGAGGAAAGAAGAGAGGAATCCTGGGGTGAGAAGGGAGGAATCCTGGGGTGAGAAGGGAGGAATCCTGAGTTGAGCAGAGAAGAATCCTGAGGTCAGGAGAGAAGGGAGGAATCTTGGGGTGAGGAGAAAAGGGAGGAATCTTGGGGTGAGGAGAGAAGGGAGGAATCCTGAGGTGAGGAGAGAAGGCTGATGCCTCCCGGGGTGTGGGGCACAAGCCCTGCTCACACCGAGTCCCAGCGTGGGCCCTGCCCTGGAGCAAGCAGCCCTTCTCCCCACTTTGTCATGCCAGCTAAAGGGAGGTTCCCAGAGCCAATTATCAGAAGAGCAACGCAAAAACACATACCAAGGTCCTTCACGCTCCCATAAAGAAAAGGAGGATTCCACACTTTGGGGAAAAACAATGAAAGTCCCAAAACACACAGAAGCATCAGGGCTCAGAGGAGGAACACGAGACCCTCTTGGAAACAAGAGCTTTGGAGGTGGCCCTCCTCAAAAGGCACCTCTGCCAGCATCACCAGGCCCTGAGAAGACCCACCTCTGTTTGCTGGAGGTCTCTTCAGCCTTGGGCCGCCAGCCCCACGGCACCAGCTGCAGGTTGTCCAGGCGATTGTCCACAGTCACAGCGTTGAGGTGTACCACCTGGAAGCCCGGGGCCACGCCCCCCCGGTGCCGCTCCCTAGAAACAGACAGCAAACCCTGCATCTAACCCTGCATCGCTGCCTCCCACCCTCACAGATAACCAAAGTCCTCCAGGAAGAAACATCAGCCATGTGATCTGATCAGGCCCCTGCTCCTCTGGAGGAGGGTACCTCAGGCGGAAAGCTGCTGAGAGAAACCCAAGCACCTGATCTGTGGCCCAAACAGGACAGGGATACAGGGAGGACCTGGCCCCTGGACTTCGGAGCACAGACAGCCAAGGGTGGAACACAAAACCACCTGAGCAGATGCCCTGGAGACAGCTCCCCATCTGAGTGGTCCCCACCATGCACACCAGGGGGCTCAGCAAAAAACCAGCAAGGGGAGCAACCACCGTCCCTCCAGAGGCCGCCAGTCCCGGGCAAGCTTCCAGCAGAAAGTCCACTTGGTGTTTGAAGCGTAACATACAAATCATTCATTCCTTTGAGTTAGTGGCAAAGCACACAAAAATAACTGCGAGATTCAGGGAAGGCAAGGCAGGGCCTCAGTGGGGCAGGGGGCTCCAGGCGCCCTGTGCCATCGGAGCTCACCCAGGAGCCCAGTGGCAGGGGGCAGAGGCAGCTTGGAAACACCCACCACAGCAGTTCATGAAGGAGTCTCCCAGAGCCCCTTCCTCGGTTCTTGTCAAAGGCATAGGCAAATATCTTAGCACCATTTCCATCTGCATCCACTTCCATTCGGGCCTGAGAAGGAACAAGGGAAAGAGCTATTAAAAAGCCTCCAACACTCAGCAACACTTCAATTCCCTCTTAGAAAAACCAAGTGAAACAAGCAAGCCAGAGGGACAAATGCCAGCCCTGTCCCTGAGACCCTGGGGAGTGCAGAGCCTCCCATAGGCACATGGCTCCCAGGGGCCAGCGTGGCCCACCACCACTCTGTCTATCCAGGCAAGAAACACTCACAAACAACTCTGCAAAATACAATGGACATAGGCAAATACATTTTCCTACCCTTGAAAAAAGCCCACAGTGCAGTGAGATAGAGAAACCCCTGGACAAGTCACTACTGTGACTGTGTGGGGCACAGAGATAAAGTGTGGTGAGGGAGGCCAAGCTCAGTGGCAGGAACGGAAGCTGGGAAGAGGCAGGAAGACCCCATGAGAGCAGAGAACGAGAGGCAGCTGGGCAGCCAGGAGGGGCTAGGGCAGGCTCAGCAGGTGGCAAGCTCTAAGGAACAAGGTCTTCGAGCTAACAGACATGGTCCACGTGACACAATCGCAAACGTGAGAACATTCCATTTGCTTTCAAGAAGAGCTAACAGCGGGGGTGAAAGTGAGGAAAGACCAGTGACGCCAAGCCGCGTGGGCCACAGTGGGAGCAACAGCCAGGTTCTGCGGGGCCACGGCTCCATGTGGGGCTGAGGGCTCAGGGCTCACAGGCCAGCCCCAGATGTCCACTTGTGGGGCCACCTGCTCTTGCAGCACAGGAGAGGGCTCGCTCCTCGTGACCCTCCTGGGCACTGACCACAAGCATTAAGGGAGGGAACAGGCATCCTTACTTACCTCAAAGGAGTAGCTTTCCACCAGCGGGATGTCCTGCTCATCGATCAGCGTGTATTTGGTCTGGAAGTTAACCACATGTTTCAAATCATTACATTTGAGATCTGCGTGAGGTGCAGTAACCTTATAACCAGAACAGGCAGGAGCCTGTTGCATTTTCCTGTGAAGTGGAAAGTAACCACAGGCCTCTTCAGACCAAGACAGCTCAGCACACGGGGGCCTCATTCCACCATTTGGGGTGGTGCAGTCTACGCCAAAACACAGGCAGACTGGTTAAAAGACAGCAGACCACTTTCATCTGCTCCAGAGGAGCTGGTATCAGGCCTCATCCTCGCAGGCCTAACCCCAACAGTGGCACCGAACATTTAACACACCAATAAACCTAGGCAGAAACGGTTTCACTGAGCTGAGGGAGGGTCCGGGGCTGAGGCAGAAGAGCCAGAAGGTTTTGATTAGGGTGTGTTTATTAAGCTGAGCTGCTCATTGAAATGCCCTTTTCAGTTTTTTGTCCATCTGAAATGTTCCAAAGAAAAGCTGTAAGGGATGACAATGTCATCGGTGGTGGAATCAGAAGGGGTCTCAGGTCTCTGACCTGACTGGGGAGCCCACCCTTCCCTGGTGGAAAAAAGCCTCCTCCCCAGCAGGCCCTGCCTATGCTCTTGCAGCAGGGGCAGGAAACAGGAACAGGTCCCAGAACGGGCCAGTCTCCCTCTTGGCAGTTTTTCTTCTGGGATCTGAACCTGTTTTACCTGACGCCGCCTGACACTGCCTCCGCTCCTCTCTCCCACCAGAAGCTGCAGCCGCTGGTGATGGGAACAGGGCTCCCATCCGGGTAAGGACCCTGGCTGGGGCAGCTGCATAGGTGGCTCCGAGAAACCGCCAAGCCTCAGTGCCCACAGGTGCCATGGAATCCCCAGCCTCAAACGTGCAGCGTGGGGGCCAGGTAAGAAGAGAAATCGAGGAAGGCCCTGAGTCTGCAGCATCAGGGCCCAGGCTTCTTCCTCTCCGCTCTGAGCCCGAGGCTCAGCCTAACCTGGCCAACCCCTGGCAGCGTTACAACGAGCCCGAAGCCCTGCTGAGAACTGGGAGGCAGAGAAGAGCCCACACCAGACCCGCCTCGGCGAGAGGTGTGGAGGTGGCGCTGCCTCGCAAAGGGCGCTGTGTTTAAACCGTGTGGCCGCACCGGCAGCCCGGACGCCGCGCTAGGCCCCGGCTCCCGACACCACGGGGAGGGCTCCGGGAGAACGCGGCCGGGCTCGAGACAGGGCCGTGGCCTCCGCCTCCTGCAGGGCAGGGCCGAGGGCAGCCAGGTGCGCCCCGCAGCCGAGGGGTGCGCGCCCGCCGGCCTGCGAGAGGAAGCTGCACCCGCGCGGGGCCAGCAGCCGGGCCCGCGCAGCGTCCCCCGCCCCGCTGGGGCCCATCCCGGGCTCCGCGCCCCCGCCCCGGCCGCCGCCCGCACAACCGCCCCCGGCCCCGGCCCCCGGCCCCGCGCGGAGGCCAGGACGGGCGAGACGGGCCGGGCCGCGGGCTCCGCGCCGCTCACCTTCCCGGCCACCCGGCCGAGCCGCACGATACCCAATTTGAAGTCGGTCATGGCCGGGCCTGCGCTCTCGGCCGGCAGCGCCGCTCCCTCGGGAGGCGCCGGGCGGGGGCCGGGGCGAGGCCGCGGCGCGCCGGGGCAGGACGGGACCGGAGCCGGGGTCGGGGTAGCAGCCAGGCGGGCCCCGGGCGGGACGAGGCTGGGCCGGGCTCGGGCCTCCGCCGCCGCCTCGCGCCCGCCGGACCTGCCACGCGCCGCCGCCGCTGCCGCCGCCACCGCGCGCACCACAGCGAGCGGAGCGGAGGGGCGGGG
>NC_037683.1:612681-620526 GCF_003255815.1 Theropithecus gelada | reverse complement strand
GGAGCCGGGGTCGGGGTAGCAGCCAGGCGGGCCCCGGGCGGGACGAGGCTGGGCCGGGCTCGGGCCTCCGCCGCCGCCTCGCGCCCGCCGGACCTGCCACGCGCCGCCGCCGCTGCCGCCGCCACCGCGCGCACCACAGCGAGCGGAGCGGAGGGGCGGGGCGCAGCCCGGGACACACCCCCCGGCCCGCCGCCGCTCGGCCAATCGCTAGGCGCGCACGGCGCCGGCCGGAGCGCGCCGCGCCACAGCAACCAATGGGAGGAGGGCGAGTGCGCCGGCGCTCTGGGGAGCGGGGCGAGCGCGGGGGAGGGGCGAGGTCGGGGGCGGTGCCTGCGCGCGCCGACGTCAGTTTCGCGGGAAGCTTTGTGCGGGCCGCCGCGCTGCTCCTGGAGGGGCCGTGCGGAGCGCGGCTGGGGACTCGCGCCGGGTCCGTGGCGCTCTGCGAGCCGGACGCCCTTCTCCTCCCTTGCGGTGGCCCTCGTAAGCTGCTTCCCGCCGCCGTCCTGGCCCCAAACGCGGAAGGAGGAGGCGGACGGAGCGCGTGTGGGGCCCGCTGGGCGGGCGGGGAGCGGGCGAGGCGGGCTAGGAAGAGGCCGTTGCCGCGGGACGCGGGTGCTCCTGGAGAGACCGCGGACGCCCGGCCCACGCGACCCGGAGGGCGCGGCCTGCCCCGCAGCCTTTTCCGAGCCGCCGGCTCCTCAGCCCCGGGGGCGGCTGACCGCCGGAGCAGCCTGGTCCAGGGCGTCTGGAAACGGAACTCCAGTGAGGCCGGTTGGGCTCCGCGGGAATGCCGAGGGCCGCTCAGGGAGGGACTGGGTACGCCGTGGTGGGCAGCGTGGCCTCCCCTGCAGCCTGGAGCGAACGGGCCTAGGTCCTGTGTCCTGCTCCGCCGGTGTCCGGTCGCCCGCGGGGAGGCCTCACCCTGCCGCAAGGGGCGACTCTGCCACCTGAGGAGCTGCCCGGGCCCCTTTCTGGCTTGCTGGGTTCTGTTTCCTTTTCTTTTCTTTTTTTTTTTGAGACAGTTTTGCTCTGTCACCCAGGCTAGAGTGCAGTGGCACGTGCCCAGCTCGCTGCAGCCTCTGCCTCTCGGGTTCAAGCGATTCTCCTGGCTCAGCCCCCAGGTAGCTGGGATTACAGGCACGCGCCACCATGTCTGGCTAATTTTTGTGTTTTTAGTAGAGACGAGGTTTTGCCATGTTGGCCAGGCTGGTCTCGAGGTGATCTGCCCACCTCTGCCTCCCAAAGTGCTGAGATTACAGGTGTGAGCCACCGTGCCCCAGCCTGCAAAAGGTGTTCATGAGTGATCCCAGACGTTCCATCTGTGGGTCCCCTGGTACTTACCAGTACCCCAGACACCCTAGAGGAGAGAAGGGGCTGATGAGTCCTGGCCTGCCTGAGACACACATTGGGGTTCAGGCTGGGCCTTGCTCAAAACATACCTGTCCGGCCGGGCGCAGTGGCTCACACCTGTAATCCCAGCACTTTGGGAGGCTGAGGCGGGCGGATCACGAAGTCAGGAGATCGAGACCATCCTAGCTAGTATGGCGAAACCCCGTCTGTACTAAAAATAGAAAAAATTAGCCGGTCGTGGTGGCGTCCGCCTGTAGTCCCAGCTACTCGGGAGGCTGAGGCAGGAGAATGGCTGTACCTGGGAGGCGGAGCTTGCAGTGAGCCGAGATGGTGCCACTGCACTCCAGCCTAGGCCACAGAGTGAGACTCCCTCTCCAAAAAAAAAAAAAGTACTTGTCCTACCAACCTCAGCCTCCTGGAGTTGCGAGGGTGTGATGAGATTATGAGCAACTGCTTTGTGAAAAGAAGTGGAGCTTGGTGGGTGCTCCCTAGGGTAGTTGAAAAGCACTGGTGTCATAGTCCAGGTTCCCCCAGAGGTTGACTTGAAACGGATTCGAGTCCAAATTTTGTCCGGGTGTGGTGGCTCACACCTGTAATCCCAGCACTTTGGGAGGCCGAGGCAAGTGGATCACCTGAGGTCAGGAGTTCAAAACCAGCTTGGCCAACAGGGTGAAACCCCACTTCTACTAAAAATACAAAAATTAGCCAATGTGGTGGCACACACTTATAACCCCAGCTACTCGGGAGGCTGAGGCAGGAGAATCGCTTGAACCCGGGAGGCGGAGGTTGCAGTGAACCAGGATTGTACCACCATACTCCAGTCTGGGCAACAGAGGGAAACTCTGTCTCAAAAAAAAAAAAGTCCAATTTGTTAGCTTGAGGGAAGATCCCAGGAGACACCAGCAGGAGAGTGGGGGTATGAGGCAGAGAAGGGGGTGCTACCAGTCCAGTTCCTGTGGCAGCAGGTCATGTAGGAACCATTCTCAGAGTCCCTTCCCGGGGGCCAGGGGAGCCAAGGCATTCCCCCCTCACCCTGCTGCAGGGGGACCCAGCATTCCCCCCTCACCTTGCAATCATTGGTTGGAGGCTGCTCCTGGCAAGGTGACTTCTTGACTCCAAAGCTGAGAAAGACCTGCAGGTGTTGACACAGAGCAGCTGGCTTGGGAACTCATACCTGGCGCAACACAAGCGTTTATCTACACATTCTACCCAAGTATGAATGTGGCCCCTGCCTCTGTGTCCTGTGAGGTGGAATTACGTAACGCTGGGGCGGCGCTTCCTCTCACTGCAGCATGCCTCTCCCATGGGCAGGCACCTTAAAAAGAAGCCCTTGACTCCCCCGTCCCCTTCCAGCCACTGCCTCATTTTCCTGCTTCCCATCGCAGCAAAAGTTCTCAACAGATTGTCTGTACTTGGCATCTGCTCTCATCTCCTAGTTAATTCATTTTCTATCACTTTATAACAACCACAAAAGAGCACCCATTTATTATCTCACAGTTCTGCGCGTTAGAAGTGCAGGTGGGTTTGGTGGCTTCTCTGCTGCAGGTCTCAGGGCTGAAATCGGGGTGTCGGCTGCTTCAGCTTTTAGCAGGAGCCCTAGGGGAGACCCGGGCTACAGGCCCCTTCAGGTTGTTGACATTCACCTCCACGTGGTTGTGTGAGGTCTCCATTTGCTGGCTGCTGGCCCGGGGTTGTTCTCAGCTTCTAGAGGTCGCTCGCATCTTCAACACCAGCAAGACTTTTTTTTTTTTTAGACAGAGTCTGGCTCTGTCACCCAGGCTGGACTGCAGTGGTATGATCTCGGGTCACTGCCACCTCCGCCTCCCGGGTTCAAGTGATTCTCCTGCCTCAGCTTCCCGAATAGCTGGGACTACAGGCGCCTGCCACCATGCCCAGCTAAATTTTGTATTTTTAGTAGACATGGTTTCACCATGCTGGCCAGGCTGGTCTTGAACTCCTGACTTCAAGTGATCTGCCCACCTCGGCCTCCCAAAATGCTGGGATTACAGGTGTGAGCATTTGCACCTGGCCAAAGCCAGCCTTTCTAGTACTTCACATCTTTGATCCTTTCTCTCCCATTTCTCCCACCTTCAGCTGGAGAAGGCTTTATGCCTTTAAGTGTTCCTGTGATTCGATTGGGTCCACCCAGATAAACAGGATAATCTCCCTATTTTAAGGTCACTAATTGGCAACCTACTTACATCTGCAAAGTCCCTTTTGCTACGTAACATAATGTTACAGGTGCAGGCATGAGGGCGTGACATCTTTGCGGGGCATTCTGCCTACCACCCAAGTCTCCTGGCAGCCTACTCCAGCTGGGCTTTCGCCCCCCCACCGCTGAAACTGCTGCACACCAATGAACAAAATCAGTGAAAGCCCCTGCTCACACTCGAGTGAGGCGGCCAGAACATACATGTAATGAGGAACCGTACGCCGTGTTGGCGAAGGAGAAATGCAATGGGGAGAACAAGGCCATCGCCATAAGGCGGTCAGAGGTCTTGGTGCAGGGGTGGGCAGAGCCATCCTCTTAGAAAACAGCATTGGAACACGCAGTGGAAGGAGATGGAGGGCAGAACGTTCTTGGCAGAAGGAACAGCCCGTGCAAAGGCCCTAAACTGGGACATGTCTGGCGTGTTTGAAAATGGAGAGGTGGGACTGGGTGCGGTGGCTCACTTTGGGAGGCCGAGGTAGGTGGATCACTTGAGGCCAGGAGTTCTACACCAGCCTGGCCAACAGGGCAAAACCCTGTCTCTACTAAAAATACAAAAATTAGCCAGGCGTGGTGGCACACGCCTGTAATCCCAGCTACTCAGGAGGCTGAGGCAGGAGAATCGCTTGAACCCAGGAGGTGGAGGTTGCAGTGAGCTGAGATCGCGCCATAGCACTCCAGCCTGGGTGATAGAGCGAGACCCTGTCTCAAAAAAAAAAAGAAAGAAAATGGAGAGGTGGCCGATGCACTGGCCACTGAGAAGCAGCAGCATGTGGGGTGGCTGGAGGGGCGGCAAGTACAGGATGAGCATTCAGGTCCGAAATCTGAGATGCTGCAAAATGTGAACCTTGTAAGCACTGACATGACACTCAAACGAAGTGCTCATTGGAGCATTTTGGATTTTGGATATGGAATACTCAACCAGGCAAGTATAATGCAAATAGTCCAAAATCCAAAATCTGAAACACTTCTGGTCCCGAGCATTTTGGATAAGGGACACTTGACCTGTCCTGGCAAGTGGTGATGCTGTTTGGATGTGTGGTGGAGGGGCGTGTATGTCAGGATGGGCCTGGGTATGCTGCAGGAACAACCCCAAGTTCTCAGCGGCTTAGCCAAATACAAATGTGTTACTCACTTATGCTACATGTTAAGGTTACAAGGCAGTTGACTGTATAAGTAGAATATATGAGTATAGAGTTCACAGAGATGTCCAGCCTGAGAATATAAGTCTGGCATCATGGCCGGGCGCGGTGGCTCACGCCTATAATCTCAGCACTTTGGGAGGCCAAGGCGGACGGATCATGAGGTCAGGAGTTCGAGACCAGCTTGGCCAACATGGTAAAACCCCGTCTCTACTAAAAATACAAAAATTAGCCAGATGTGGTGGTGCACACCTGTAATCCCAGCTACTCAGGAGGCTGAGGCAGGAGAATCACTTGAACCTGGGAGGCGGAGTTTGCAGTCAGCCAAGATCACACCATTGCACTCCAGCCTGGGCAATAGAATGAGACTCTGTCTCAAAAAAAAAAAAAAAAGTTTGGCATCATTAGCACATTTATTATATTTAAAGCTCTCTTGGGGACGGGTGCAGTGGCTCACACCTGTAATCCCTGCACTTTGAGAGGCTGAGGTGGGCGGATCGCTTGAGCCCAGGAGTTTGAGACCAGGTTGGGCAACATGGCAAGACCCTGTCTCTACAAAAAACACAAAAATTAGCCAGGCATGGTGGCCCATGCCTGTAGTTGCAGCTACTTGGGAGGCTGGGGTGGGAGGACTGCCTGAGTCCAGGGATGTTGAGGCTGCAGTGAGCCGTGATGGGGTCACTGCATTCCAGCCTGGGTGACAGAGCGAGACCCTGAATTTTGGAGGGACACAAGCATTCAAACCACATCAAAACTCGTAAAACTGAATGAGATTACCACGAGGGAAAATGTGGATCTAGAGAGTGCAGCGCTATTCACAAGAGCAAAGACATGGAATCAAGCTAAATGCTGGCCAGCCTGGTGGCTCAGGCCTGTAATCCCAGCACTTTGGGAGGACAAGGCAGGCGGATCACCTGAGGTCAGGAGTTCAAGACCATCTTGGCCAACATGGTAAAACCCCATCTCTACTAAAAACACAATTACCCGGGTGTGGTGGCAGGTGCCTGTAATCCCAGCTACTTGGGAGGCTGAGGCAGGAGAATCACTTGAACCCGGGAGGTAAAGGTTGCAGTGAGCCAAGATCGTGCCACCACTGCACTCCAGCCTGGGCTACAGAGTGACACTCCATCTCAAATGCCCATCCGTGACAGATTGGATAAAGAAAATGTGGTACAGCTGGGCATGGGGGCTCACGCTTGTAATATCAACACTTTGGGAAGCTGAGGTGGGTGGAACACCTGAGGTCAGGAGTACAAGACCAGCCTGACCAACATGGTGAAACCCCATCTCTACTAAAAATACAAAAATTAGTTGGGCGTGATGGCGTGTGCCTGTAATCCCACTACTTGGGAGGCTGAGGCAGGAGAATCGCTTGAGTCCAGGAGGCGGAGGTTGCAGTGAGCCGAGACGCCATTGCACTCCAGCCTGGGCAACAGAGTGAGACTTCGTTTCCAAAAAAAAAAAAAAAGAAACTGTGGTATATATACACCATGGAATACTATGCAGCCATAAAAAATGAGAGCATGTCTTTTGGGGGAACATGGATGGAGCTGGAGGCTATCATCCTCAGCAAACTAACGCAGGAACAGAAAACCAAATACCACATGTTCTCACTTATAAGTGGGAGCTAAATGGTGAGAGCTTATGAACACAAAGAAGAAAACAATACTGGGCCTAATGCCTGGATGATGAAATAATACGTACCACAAACCCCTGTGACAGGGGTTTACCTATGTAACAAACCTCATGTATCCCCAAACCTAAAGTAAAAGTTTAAAATTAGGCCGGATGCAATGGCTCACGCCTGTAATCCCAGGTCTTTGGGTGAATTACCTGAGGTCAGGAGTTCAAGACCAGTCTGGCCAACATGGCAAAAACCTATTTGTAAACCTCTACTAAAAATACAAAAATTAGGGCTGGGCACGGTGACTCACGTCTGTAATCCTAGCACTTTGGGAGGCTGAAGAGGGCAGATCACCTGAGGTCAGGAGTTCAAGACCAGCTTGAACAACATGGAGACACCCTGTCTCTACTAAAAATACAAAATTTAGCCAGGTGTGGTGGCAGATGCCTGTAATCCCAGCTACTCAGGAGGCTGAGACATGAGAATCCCTTAAACCCGGAAGTTGCAGTGAGCCAAGATCATGCCACTGCACTCCAGCTTGGGCAACAGAGGAAGATACTATATCCAAAAAAAATAATAAAAGTTTAAATTCAATAAATAAATATTTAAAATCATATATATATATATATATATATATATATTTTTTTTTTTTTTGAGACAGTCTCGCTCTGTCACCCAGGCTGGAGGGCAGTGGCACTATCTCAGCTCACTGCAAGCTCCGCCTCCCAGGTTCACGCCATTCTCCTGCCTAAGCCTCCCGAGTAGCTGGCACTACAGGCGCCTGCCACCACGCCCGGCTTATTTATTTTTATTTTTTGTATTTTTAGTAGAGATAGGGTTTCACCGTGTTAGCCAGGTGGCTCACACCTGTAATCCCAGCACTTTGGGTGGCTGAGGCGGGCGGATCACAAGGTCGGGAGATCGAGACCATCCTGGCTAACGTGGTGAAACCCCATCTCTACTAAAAATACAAAAAATTAGCCGGGCGTGGTGGCGGGCGCCTGTAGTCCCAGCTACTCGGGAGGCTGAGGCAGGAGAATGGCGTGAACCCGGGAGGCGGAGCTTGCAGTGAGCCGAGATCGCGCCACTCACTACAGCCTGGGCGACAGAGCGAGACTCCGTCTCAAAAAAATAAATTAAAAAAAAAAAAGAGAGTAGGGATACTTAATGCTACCATATTAAGGGGGAAAGAGATCGGAAAGAAGAGGACTCAGTAGATAACAAAGATGTGGCCGGGCGCGGTGGCTCAAGCCTGTAATCCCAGCACTTTGGGAGGCTGAGACGGGCGGATCACAAGGTCAGGAGATCGAGACCATCCTGGCTAACATGGTGAAACCCCGTCTCTACTAAAAATACAAAAAACTAGCCGGGCGAGGTGGCGGGCGCCTGTAGTCCCAGCTACTCGGGAGGCTGAGGCAGGAGAATGGCATAAACCCGGGAGGCAGAGCTTGCAGTGAGCTGAGATCCGGCCACTGCACTCCAGCCTGGGCGACAGAGCGAGACTCCGTCTCAAAAAAAAA
>NC_037683.1:591637-612619 GCF_003255815.1 Theropithecus gelada | reverse complement strand
AAAAAAAAAAAAAAAAAAAAAAAAAAAAAAAAAAAAAAACCAAAGATGTGAAGGAGGAAGGCCCGCACGGCAGCCCCAGCTGCTCCTGGGTCTGGTAAAGTGAAGACTGGGGATGAATCAATGGATTTAGCAACACAGGGAGCAGCTGTCAAAGTACAGTGCCAGCGGAGGGGTGAGGGAAGATGTCCAAGGGTGTCGGAAGGAATGAGGGACAGAGTTGCAGGCTGAGATGGACGGCTCTTCCGCATTTTGCTGAAAAGGAGCAGTGAAGGGAGCTGAGGCTGGAAGAGGAGGGAGGTCAGGAGAGCATTCATGGTGCAGGGGACGTGGCACTGATGTTCGCCCATGGGAACGATGGTGGAAAGGGATGAGGCGTCTTCTGCAGAGGAGGGGGGATGACGAGCTGTGTTGGACGCGGTGGTGCACCTCGGCGGTAGCCAATACGAAGGTTCTAGAAAGGCTAGTAGGTGTGTTGGTGGGAGTTTGGGGAAGTTCTTTTTTTCTGGGGGGAAAGGGTCCCCCTCTGTCTCCCAGGCTTTAGTGCAGTGGTGCAAACACGGCTCACCGCAGCCTAGACCTCCTGGGCTCCAGCGATTCTCCTGCCTTGGCCTCCCAAAGCACTGGGATTACAGGTGTATGACACTGTGCCGGGCCAAGAGAGTTTATTTAGATCATCTTTCTGTTGTTGCTTTCACTTTCTCATAAAAAACTGAAAGAAGCCAACTGGACCTTTAAACTCCATGTCAGGAAAGTCAGATCACAGCATGCACTTTCTGTCCGCCACGTTCCACAGGCAATGGTCTTGGCAGAATGTAAATAGTCCACACTTTCTCCAGCCTACAATAGCAACTTTCTCACAACCCTTCCAGCCTTCTCCTGCTGCCTGGTTCCAAAGTCAATGCCATATTTTAAAAATGTCTGGGCCAGGCTCAGTGGCTCACACCTGTTATCCCAGCACTTTGGGAGGCCGAAGCGAGAGGATCACCTGAGGTCGAGAGTTCGATACCAGCTTGACCCACATGGAGAAACCCCATCTCTACTAAAAAAAAAAATACAAAATTGGGCCGGGCACAGTGGCTCACGCCTGTAATCCCAGCACTTTGGGAGGCCGAGGCAGGTGGATCACGAGGTCAGGAGATAGAGATCATCCTGGCTAACACGGTAAAACCCCATCTCTAGTAAAAATACAAAAAAAGAAATTAGCCGGGCATGGTGGTGGACGCCTGTGGTCCCAGCTACTTGGGAGGCTGAGGCAGGAGAATGGTGTGAACCCAGGAGGCAGAGCTTCTAGTGAGCCGAGATCATGCCACTGCACTCCAGCCTGGACGACAGAGCAAGACTCCGTCTCAAAAAAAAAGATACAAAATTGGCTGGGCATGGTGATGCATATCTGTAATCCCAGCACTTTGGGAGGCTGAGGCAGGGGGATCACAAGGTCAAGAGATCGAGATCATCCTGGCTGACATGGTGAAACCCTGTCTCAACTAAAAATTAAAAAAAATTAGCTGGGAGTGGTGGCGCATGCCTGTAGTCCCAGCTACTCGGGAGGCTGAGGCAGGAGAATCGCTTGAACCTGGGAGGCTGAGGTTGCAGTGAACTGAGATCGTGCCACTGTACCCCAGCCTGGGTGACAAGAGCGAGACTCTGTCTCAAAAATAAATAAATAAATAAATAAGAAATAAATAAATTAGCCGGGCATGGTGTTTCATGTCTGTAATCCCAGCTACTCCGGAGGCTGAGGCAGGAGAATCACTTGAACCCAGGAGGCAAAGTTGTGGTGTTGGCCTGGCTCAGTGGCTCACACCTGTAATCCCAGCACTCTGGGAGGCTGAGGTGGCTGGATCACAAGGTCAGGAGTTTGAGACTAGCCTGGCCAATATGGTGAAATCCTGTCTCTACTAAAAGTACAAAAGTTAGCTGGGCATGGTGGTGGGTGCCTGTAGTCCCAGCTACTCGGGAGGCTGAGGCGGGAGAATTTATTGAACCTGGGAGGCAGAGGTTGCAGTGAGCCAAGAGTGCATCACTGCACTGCAGCCTGGGCAAGAGAGCGGGACTCCGTCTCAAAAAAAACCAAAAAAACAAAAGGCCGGGCGCAGTGGCTCACGCCTGTAATCCCAGCACTTTGGGAGGCCGAGGCAGGCAGATCATGAGATCAGGAGATCAAGACCATCCTGGCTAACATGGTGAAACCCCGTCTCTACTAAAAATACAAAAAATTAGCCAGGCATGGTGGCGGGCGCCTGTGGTCCCAGCTACTCTGGAGGCTGAGGCAGGAGAATTGCTTGAACCTGGGAGGTGGAGGTTGGAGTGAGCCAAGATTGCATCACTGCACTTCAGCCTGGGAGACAGAGTGAGACTGTCTCAAAATAAATAAATAAATAAATAAATAAATAAATAAATAAACCACCCCAAAACTTAGTGGCTTTAAACAACTATGTATTTTCTCATGGTTCTGTAGTTTAGGTTGGGCTTAGCTGGTTGGTTCTGTTGCTGGCTAGGGTGTGGTAGGTTGTCTCAATTGTTACCATCGAATTTTCCACGTGAGTGTGTGTTGCTCCTATGACTCTTTTTTTTTTTTTAATGTTGTCTTGCTCTGTCGCCCAGGCTGCAGTGCAGTGGCGAGATCTCAGCTCACTGCCTGCTCCACTTCCCGGGTTCACACCATTATCCTGCCTCAGCCTCCCGAGTAGCTGGGATTATAGGCGCCCACCACCATGCCTGGCTAATTTTTTGTATTTTTAGTAGAGACGGGGTTTCACCGTGTTAGCCAGGATGGTCTCGATCTCCTGACCTCCTGATCTGCCCGCCTCGGCCTCCGAAGGTGCTGGAATTACAGGTGTGAGCCACCATGCCTGGCCTAATTTTTATACTTTTAATAGAGACGGGGTTTCACCACGTTGGCCAGGATGGTCTAGATCTCTTGACCTTGTGAGCCACCGTGCCCGGCCCTACGACTGGTTTTGATGTAATTAATTTGGTAGAAAATTCTGAGACTGCTGAGCTCAGCCTGAGGACTGCCATCTTCAGCTTCCTCCCTCCTGGGGGCCACCTACAAGGTGACTGGTCTTACTATCCCCACAGCATGATGCGGTGAGGACCCCCAAGCTAGCCATGTGGAGAGGCCCGTGGGAGAACAGATATCTGTTCCCTCCTGCTGTCCCAGTTGTCCCAGCTGGAATGGCAGACAGGTAAGTGAAGTCTCCAACATTTCATCCCCAGTGGATGCTAGACAGCATAAGAACCTCCCAACTGAGTCCAGTACAGTTTTCAGGAGAAATAAATCAGGGCAATGGTTTGCTATGCAGCGACAGACAGCTGAAACTGCTGGTGCCACTCAGATGGCTGTAGTCATCTTGGCATGAGGGAGGCTACAGGAGGAGATGGCTTCCCTAGAAGGCTGGCCGTTCTGTCACTCTCCACGTGATCTCTCCAGCAGGTAAGCAGAATTTTTACATGACAGCTGAGGGCTCCAAGAGCAAGAAAACAAAACCTGCCAGGACTCCTAGGTTCAGCTTGGAACCGGCACTGCCTCTGTTTCATTGCAATTTTTTTTTTTTTTTTTTTTTTTGAGATGGAATCCTGCTCTGTTGCCCAGGCTAGAGTACAAGGCACAGTCTCAGCTCACTGAAGCCTCCGCCTTCCAGGTTCAAGCGATTCTCCTGCCACAGCCTCCTGAGTAGCTGGGATTACAGGCATGCGCCACCACTCCCGGCTAATTTTTGTATTTGTAGTAGAGATGGGGTTTCACCATGTTGGCCAGGCTGGTCTCGATCTCCTGATCTCAAGCGATCCGCCTACGTCGGCCTCCCAAAGTGCTGGGATTACAGGCCTGAACCACTGCGCCCAGCCTGTTTCATTGCAATTCTTCCAGTTAAAGCAAGTTGTGGGCCAGCCTGGGTTCCTGGGGAAGCCCCCTGGTGGGAAGAGCAGCACTAATGCAAAATTTGGCGGAATCTTTGAGGACAAACCACCAAGCCCTAAGAGGGAGACTGCCGAGGTAGAGGACGGTTTTGGAGGAGGAGCCACAAGACGGACATGTGTTTACCACACTTT
This sequence comes from Theropithecus gelada, assembly GCF_003255815.1. NCBI lineage: Eukaryota > Metazoa > Chordata > Mammalia > Primates > Cercopithecidae > Theropithecus > Theropithecus gelada. The sequence continues at coordinate 608,566 of NC_037683.1, read as the reverse complement.
TCTTTCTTTCTTTTTTCTTTCTTTTCTTTTTTTTTTTTTTTGAGGTAGAGTTTTGATCTTGTAGCCCAGGCTGGCGTGCAATGGCCCAATTGCGGCTCACTGCAAGCTCCACCTCCTGGGTTCAAGCGATTCTCCTATCTCAGCCTCCCGAGTAGCTGGGATTACAGGCGTGCACCACCACCGTGCCCGGCTAATTTTTTTGTGTTATTAGCATTGATGGGATTTCACCATGTTGACCAGACTGATTTTGAACTCCTGACCTCAGGTGATCTGCCCACCTCAGCCTCCCAATGTACTGGGATTACAGGCGGAGCCATTGCACCCAGCCCACACTTTTCATTTTCTGTATGTTATTATGCTTTGACATCTTGGAGGCTTTACTAGTCAGGGAGACACTGCCCCTCCCAGGGCTGGCTAATTCCCAGAGCTAGCAAACAAGTTTATCAACACCAATCCAGAGCCCATATCCCCAACCTCTTCCTGATGTGACTCTCACATCCCAAGCCAGCATTTCTCCTGCCCTGCATCCCCCAGGGGCCGATACCAGACAGCTAGAGCCCCCTGCTGTGACCTAGAGCCTGCCGATAGGATTCAAGTTATCTAATCCTAAACTTGCTTACACCTACCTACCCTGCCTTGTCCATTTTCACCCTGAGGAAAACACAAAAAGGCTCTGGGCCATGCTCTCTCTTGGCTCCTCATGACCCTGGTACTTCCCCTTCTGGCCCTGCATGGCGTGGCGGGGCCCCTCCTCCTGAGAACCACGAGTACTAAATTCTTCCTTTGTGGCACTTGTCTCCTAGTCTGTCACTTTACCATACCTGATTCAAACAAAGCCCATGTACTTTTAGTACAGGGCAGGAGGCTGGAAGGATTGCCCGCAGGGATTCAGAAGCAGTGTTTCCACACGTGGAGGTGGAGAGAATGACAGTGAATTAGGAGCTAAAATCAACAAGAAATGAGGATGCTGATCAGAGCAAAGGTGGTGCTGGTGATTCTGAGACCAGGAGGCTTACACATGGTGGCTCCCAGGGTGGAGAGTGGCCTGGCAGTGTTAGGAAGGAGCCAGGAGGGCCCCCACCCCACCTGCAGACCCAGAGGTGGAGGGATCCTGTGAAGAGAAGTCTCTGCACCCGAAAGCTCCAGGGGAAGCCAGGTTTTCATTAGAGCACCACTGAAAGTATGCTGGGGGAAGAAGAGAAGAGTCTAATGACAGGGTGATTGGTGCTGGTGGTGGTTTCTGGAATACAGGATGGGTGGGAGATAGGGTCAGAAACAAGGATGTGCAGAGCCCTGTGGGGCTTAGACTGTGGCTGACATGGGATAAAGGCCACCTGTGTTCTGTGTCCATTGTCTTCCATCTCAGTAGCTTGCAACACAATCTGTCTCTCCCTGCTTGAAACACTTTCTTTTTGTTGTTGTTGTTTGTTTTTTTGAGACGGAGTCTCGCTCTGTTGCCTAGGCTGGAGTGCAGTGGTGTGATCTCACCTCACTGCAAGCTCCACCTCCCGGGTTCATGCCATTCTCCTGCCTCAGCCTCCTGAGTAGCTGGGACTACAGGTGCCCACCACCACGCCCTGCTAATTTTTTGTATTTTTAGTAGAGACGGGTTTCACCGTTTTAGCCAGGATGGTCTTGATCTTGTGATCCACCCACCTCAGCCTTCCAAAGTGCTGGGATTACAGACACGAGCCACCGTGCCCGGTGAAACTCTTTCTTTCTGACTTCTGGCATGGCCGACTGCCATTCGGGAGGGCTGTCCACAATCCTTGCCATCCCATGGCACCCTTCTCTCTTGTTCGGGAATTCTGCGTGTGCATAGTCTTGGCAGGAAAGTGTCTGGAGCGTGGCCAGTTAGACCCACCTCCTGAAACACTGGAATCCCAAGGGAGTCAGCTGGGCCTGGGGCTTCAGGGCCTCTCCCAGCCTGGCCTGGGGGCCCCTCCAGCCTGTGAGCCCCTCTCCTTTTGCTGGGGTGCCGGACTCCTCCTTCCTGACCTATTACCTTCTACCAACCAGGGATGGCAACGTTTAAGTGCTTGACTCCCAGGCTCATGCACGGAAGTACCTGGTCCACTTGGGGATCAGTGGCACCTCAGACTCCGCATGTGATGAGTCTCCCACCAGCAAACCATGTGTGTCTAGGCCCGTCCTCCTCATCAGAGAAGGCCACCCTCTTCACCAGCTGTCCTAGAAAAACTCGCAGCACTGGGGCCTGCCTCACCCACTCCATGGTGAGCTTGTCCGTAGGCGAGGGCGGCCTTCCCTCTCCAGGACTATCCAACGGTTCTCTCCCCGCTTAGGCCCCCGGGGTATTTGAGTCCTACCTCCCCGCAGCTCACTCTCTACAAAATGATCTTTAAGAAAGATAAATAGGAGTGTATTTCTCCGGTTCCCAGTGATCCAAGTCCTCGCCCCACCTGGCCCCCGACCCTTCTGTTGCGGACCCCCGCCCCAGGGCCTCCGCCCAAGTGTGGCTCCGTTGGGCCCGCACCCCATCAGGCCAGCAGGGAGGGGGATAGCAGAGGGCGGGGCAGGCACTGGGACTCCGGGCAGGTGTGGGGAAGGCAGGGGGCGGGCGGGGGGGCGGTGGTTGGGCGAGGCAGGTGCTGGAGGGCGGGACAGGTGCGGGGGCAGGCAGGTACCGGGAAGGCGGGAGGGCGGGCAGGTTCCGAAGGGGCAGGACAGGTGCTGGGACGCGGGGTAGGTGCGGGGAAGGCGGGGGGTGCGGGGTAGGAGCCGGGGGTGGGGGTTAAGGCAGGGCAGGTGCTAGGCGGCGGAGCATCCCCGCCCAGGACGCCCGCGCGGCCCAGTGACGTTTTTCCGCGACTCGGGGTGAGGGAGACCCCTGGGCGGGGCGGGCGGAGGGTTGGGGCGAGGCGTGGGTTATGCAGAGCGCAGCGGGGAGCCCTTCCCAGTCCCAGAGCTCGCCTCGGCCCCGCCCCCAGCCCCGCCCCCCGACAGAGACGCGACGGTGACTCCCTCAGTGGGGGATGCTGGGGACTCTTTCGCCTCAAGTCCCTTAAGCGGCGCCCGACGCAGCGCAGCACCTACCCAGCGGGGCGGGGGCCGGGGCCGGGGATGGATGAGCGGGGCCGGGGGGCGGGGCAGGGGTGGGGCGGCCGAGGCAGGGGCGGAGCTGGGAAGGCGAGGCAGGGGCGAAGGGCGGGGGCGGGGCGAGGAGCTGTCAGAGGGGCGGGGCATAATCAGGGCGGGGCCACGCGGACGGATGGGGCGGGGAATAGGGGCGGGGCCGGGCCTCCGAGCGGCAGCCCGCGGGCAATGGGGCTGCCAGGGGTCTGGGCGGGGCCGTGGGGCGGGGCAGGGCCTGGGAAGGGCCGGACGGGGGCGTGGCCTGGATTGGGACGGATGGGGGCGGGGCATAGGAGGGGGCGGGGCCGGACCTCGGAGCCGGGGCTCGCGGGCGGCCGGCGGGGGCGTCACTGTGCGGCGGGCCGGTGAGGCCGCGGCATGGGGCGAGTGCAGCTCTTCGAGATCAGCCTGAGCCACGGCCGCGTTGTCTACAGCCCCGGGGAGCCGCTGGCTGGGACCGTGCGCGTGCGCCTGGGGGCGCCGCTGCCGTTCCGAGGTGGGCGCGGGTCCTCGGGGAGGGCCATTGGCCGCACCTGCGCGGGGCCAGGGTTCCCGGAAGCGGCTGCCGTCGCCGGGCCCGGGGTTGGGCCCTCGAAGTCGCTGTCGTAGCCGCCCGGGACTGCTGGGGCGCGGGCTCAGCGGCGCCGGGGAGGTCCGGGCGGCGCCGCCCTTCCGCGTCTGCCCTTCCTGCCCTCTCGCCGAGGGTCGGCGTGGTCCCGGCGGGGCCTGAAGCCGGGGCCTGAAGCGGGTCCACGGTGGAGGACGCCCTGAGTGCGGGCACACGCAGGCCTGCGACCCTCCCTGTCCGCGCTCGCACCTGCTGGGCTCCTTCCCGCACCCGGGCTCCCGGCGCAGGCGCTCCCTCTGCAGAGCCGCTCCTGGCCCGGGCGTGCGGTCCCGGCGGGGTGCAGGCACCTGCTGCGGCTCCCCGCGCCCCCTGCCCCGCGCCAGCAGGCCTCGCCCGCCCCCCGCCGAGGCGGACGCCTGGGCCTCGGGGACTGGGGATCGGGTTGCTGCAGTGGCCGCTGGCAGGGCGCCCTGGAGGTGAGGGCAGCCCAGCGAGGTGAGGCTGCCTCCCGAGGATGGGGGCCTCCGCACAGGCCTCTGCCCGGCCCCTGGTTGTGAGTGCCGCGTCCCTGCCGCGGGCTTCTCTACCTTGGCCTCCTGTGGGAACCACCTGGGCTGCTTGGCCACAGCCCGTGGGCTTTCCGCTGGACCTTGACCGCTGGGCCTGCGCGTGGGTGACAGCACCGCTTTTGTGTCTGCTGAGAACCCACAGCCTCTGTTCTGTCCTCTCAGCCTCCTGGGACAGGTGATGGTGCTGTGGCCCTGACCCTGCACCGCCTGGGGCTGTGGGACCTCGAAGAAGCCTGGTGGTAGGTGCTTCTGTCAGGCTCCTGGCCCCATTGGGCCTCCTGGGATGACCCTACAGGCTCCCTTCCTCTGTCCCCACCTTGAGTTTGGGGTCTGGGTGGGGGCAGGTGTGGCTGTGGCAGGGCAGAGATAGCACATGCATCCCTTGAATACAGGTGAGGTGTGGGGTGAGGCGGGCCGAGGGGAGTGCAGGGCCCTGTCGTCCCTCCCCTGGCGCGGCCTGGGGCGAGCAGGCCATTGCTGACCACAGGGAAGGGATGGCCTCGCGGTGCGTGACTGGCCTGGGTGAGCAGGCTCCCCGGCCTCCGGGTGGACGTGGTGGGTGGGTGAACGCTCACGCCTGTAATCCCAGCACTTTGGGCAGCTGGCCCAAGAGCTGAGGTAGCACTGGCTCACAGAGGCTGGTCCGAGTGAGGGAGAAAAAGGAGGGTCATGAACTAGGGAGTAGGAGATGGGCCCTGATGGGCTGGAGAGCACATATTTCAGGCTGCTGCAAGTGAGGTAGGAGGGTTGTACAGGGGTTCCCGGGGGTTTCCCCCAGCCCTGCCTGGGATGGGAACGGAATGTCATCGTTTCCTCATTCAAAGGATGCTTGTCAATCCTGCTAGGAGCCAGTAGGGAGGCCCTCAGCCCGCAGGAGGACAGCAGCCCTGCCTGGGCCCCTGGGCTTGCTCACTTACTCTGCCGATGAGTGTCGGTGACGGTGAGCACCCAGCCATGAGGACGCCTGCTGTCTCGAGGGCTGACGCAGAGGGAGGCCTGGGAAGAAGCAGTTTTCTGGAGCCCAGGCTGGCCCAATCCAGGGCTGGGGGTCAGGCAGGACCACCTCGTGTTCTGTTACTGGGATGGGCGACCAGGATTGACAGTGGTTCTCGGAGCACTCATGGTAGGCCTGATGCAAATTCTCTCCACATCCCATGGGCCAGCCTCAGTAACGCTCAGCACCCTGTGGCATGGTTGTTACTCTCATGATACAGATTTGGAAACAGGACTGGGGGAGTGGCTTACAGGTCACAGCTTCTGTGGCAGGCACGAGTCCTTCGGGATGAGGATGAGGAGTTGGTGGGTCTTCTTGGTCCAAGTGTAGGTGGTGCAAAGGAGGGGCTCCTGAACTCGAGAAGAAAGTTCCAGTGGTCCCTTGAGAACACGGCCCCATCATGAGCTTCCTGAGTCAGAGCAGCCTCCAACAGCTGGTCCTTGGTTGTGCATCTGAACACACTTAGGAAACATTTTTTATTTTTATTTTATTTTATTTATTTATTTTTCTGAGACGGAGTCTCGCTCTGTCGCCCAGGCTGGAGTGCGGTGGCGCGATCTCGGCTCACTGCAAGCTCCGCCTCCTGGGTTTACGCCATTCTCCTGCCTCAGCCTCCGGAGTGGCTGGGACTATAGGCGCCCGCCACCTCGCCCGGCTAATTTTTTTGTATTTTTAGTAGAGACGGGGTTTCACCGTGTTAGCCAGGATGGTCTCAATCTCCTGACCTTGTGATCTGCCCACCTTGGCCTCCCGAAGTGCTGGGATTACAGGTGTGAGCCACCATGCCCGGCCTAGGAAACATTTTTAAACCTGCATGGGGGAAGAGGGACGGGGCTTGCAGGGCCCCTGCAAAGAGGTGCAACATTCAAGTCCAGAGGGCGGAAGAAGTCACACTCTGACTAGGCGACTGCCACTGAACCACTCAGTCCTGCAGCCAAGCCCTGCCTGGCGGCTTTCCTGTTGCAAAAGGCTTGGTTCCCTTCAGCCTGTTCTGCCATTACAAGCAGTCTGCAAGCTGGAAAGAAGAGGGAGTGGGGTCATATGCCTCTCTCCGGCAGCAAGGAGACCCCTCACAATGGACCCCACGCACTGCTCTGGCTTCTGTGGGCAGAACTGCATCCTGTGGTCCTGCCTGATTCGATGGTTTGAAAAGGCTGAAACATGGCCGCTGCCATTGGCCTGGCCAGTGAAAACGGGCTCCCTGGGGAATTCAGCCAGCCTGGCCTGAAGCAGTTGCTGAGAGGTGGAGGAGCAGCTCCAGGTGTTTTGGAGAGGAAGCAGCTTTCCAGCTGGAAAGGAACCAGCTGTGCAGGAGCCCCGTGCCTCCCGTGTTCTTACTGAGGAGAGTGTGGGCAGCTCAGGACAGGTCTCACTTCGGACAGTGGTTGGAGGCTGCTCACGCTGGCAGAGTCATCTGAAAGAGCCTGGGTGTCTGTGCCAAACAGGGCCGTCTGCATGGGCGTTGGGAAGATCGCAGAGCCTGGGCCCTTAGGATGACCCAAGGGTCAGTTGGATACTGTTTGTTTTTGTGGAGTCAGGTGTCCCATGACGGTTTTAGCGATGCTTTGCTAGTATGAGCAGTGGTGTGTGAGGCTCCTGGTTAAATACCATGAGATTCTGAGCGGAATTCTGGGTTTCCTGGTATGCACAGGTAAATTTACAGTAGACCTGTCCCACTCTTTGCCAGTACCTCATACCTGTCTGCAATTTGACTGGTGTAAGGGGTGTTTGTTTTCCACCTCCCTCCAACGTGTGGTGGGACATGCATTTATTTATTCATTTACGTTGCTCTTATTGCCCAGGCTGGAGTACAATGGCGCAATCTCAGCTGCTCACAACCTCCGCCTCCCTGGTTCAAGCGATTCTTCTGCCTCAGACTCGCGAGTAGCTGGGACTACTGGCATGTGGCACCACCATGCCCGGCTAATTTTGTATTTTTAGTAGAGACGGGGTTTCTCCATGTTGGTCTGGTGGGTCTCGAACTCCCAACCTCAAGTGATCCGCCCGCCTCAGCCTCCTAAAGTGCTGGGATTACAGGCGTGAGCCACCACACCCGGCCTCGAGACAGTCATTTTATTTGAGATGAGGTCTCACTTTGTCACCCAGACTGGGATGCGGTGGTGCGATCTTGGCTCACTGCAACTTCTGCCTCCAGGGCTCAAGCGATGAGTCCTCCCACTACAGCCTCCTGAGTGACTGGCACCAGGGGCACACGCCACCACACCCAGCTAATCTTTTGTAGTTTTGGTAGAGACGGGGTTTCACCGTGTTACCTAGGCTGCCGTCACACTCCTGGCCTCAGGCAATCTGCTCGCCTTGGCCCCCCCAAGTGTTGGGGTTACAGGTGTGAGCCACTGCGCCCAGCTGTGTCGAGACATTTAATATTTGTCAATCTGATGGATTGAAATGGTAGATAATTTGGGTTTTCCCTAATTTCTTTCTTTTTTTTTTTTGAGACTTAGTCTAGCTCTGTTGCACAGGCTGGAGTGCAGTGGCGCGATCTCGGCTCACTGCAAGCTCTGCCTCCCGGGTTCATGCCATTCTCCTGCCTCAGCTTCCCGAGTAGCTGGGACTACAGGCGCCGCCACCGCGCCGGCTAATTTTTTGTATTTTTAGTACAGACCGGGTTTCACCGTGTTAGCCAGGATGGTCTCGATGTCCTGACCTCGTGATCTGCCGGCCTCGGCCTCCCAAAGTGCTGGGATTATAAGCATGAGCCCAGACCTAGCCGTTTTTTGTTTTTGTTTTTTAGACAGTCTCGCTCTGCCGCCCAGGCTGGGGTGCAGTGGCACGATCTTGGCTCACTGCAAGCTCCGCCTCCTGGGTTCATGCCATTCTCCTGCCTCAGTCTCCCGAGTAGCTGGGACTACTACATAAAAGTAGCTGTCACCTCAAGTCACACACCATTCCTAAACAGTTAACACAACGATTTTATTATATCTCTCAGTGTTGTGGGTTAGGAATATGGACAGTGGGGGCAGGGTGAATATTCAGTTCTGTGCCACCAGCCAGGATCACTTGAGGGTGCTTGGCTGGCATACCAGTTAGTCTGGGGACCACTGCTCCCTTTACAGCATCCTCTGTGGGTTCCAGCATTTTTCTTTTTTGTTTTTGAGATGAAGTCTTGCTCTGTCATGCAGGCTAAAGTGCATTTGTGTGATCTCGGCTCACTGGAGCCTCTGCCTCCCGGGTTCAAGTGATTCTCCTGCCTCAGCCTCCTGAGTAGCTGGGATTACAGGCGCCTGCCACCACGCCCGGCTAATTTTTGTGTTTTTAATAGAGATGGGGTTTCACCATGTCGGCCAGGCTGGTCTTGAACTCCTGACCTCAAGTGATCCATCCGCCTCAGCCTCCCAAAGTGCTGGGATTACAGGTGTGAGCCACCGTGCCCAGCTGGGTCCCAGCATTTGTGGGATTCAAGGTGGGGATGTGCAGTCTGTCAGGAGTGTTAAAGGCATTGCAGCATTTCCAGTCCCCAGGCCTCCTCTCCTTGCTTCAGCCACGCCCGCCTCCTCTGTGCCTGCTGATGCCTGTGTGCTCCTCTTGGGCTGTCTGCTTGCTCACAGGAGAATCACCAGTATTCCAGATGTTCAGCCTGGAAACAGTAAGGGTCTGGCCCTAGGAGGGCCTGGCTAACACAGCATGGATTCAAAATCAGGGCAGAGCTGGGTATGGTGGCTCATGCCTGTAATCCCAGTACTTTCGGAGTTTGAGGCAGGTGGATTGCTTGAGCTCAGGAGTTTGAGACCAGCCTGGACAGCATGGCGAAACCCTATTAAAAAAAAAAAAAAGCCAGGTGTGGTGGCATGTGCCTGTAGTCCCAGCTACTCGAGGGGGCTGAGATGGGTGGATCGCTTGAGCACAGGAGGTTGAGGCTGCAGTGAGCTGAGATCGTGCCATTGCACATTAGCCTGGGCGGCGGGAGTGAGACCGTGTCTCAAAAAAAAAAAAAAAAAAAAAAAAGAAAACAAAAAATGGACCGAGGTTGGGGTGGCAAGGCTGGGCTGGAATGGAGGCTGAGGCCAGGCCATGGCAGTGCCCAGGGGCTAGAGGATGTGTAGCAGGAAGCAAGGGCCGCCCTCAGGGATGGGGGACTGGATCTGGCAGCTGCTGAGGGGAAGGGCAGGATGTGTATGGAGAGCCACGTGGGGCTGCGGTTGGGCCAAGGATTTTGAGAAGAACCCTGCTGTTCTTGGTGGCCGGCAGAAGGCCTGGGCCACAGGTGGGGCCTGCTGGGGAGACCATAGGGGAGGCAGGTATGGCTGGCCCTGGGCGCACCGGACACCGATACTCCTCCTCCCTGGCTGCTCCCTCAGCAGGTCTGAGAGTCTGAGTCACCTTCCCCTCACGTGACCCCCACCAGGACGAGGCAGGGAAGTGGCCATCTTTGGCCCTGACTCAGCCTTGCAGGGAGAAGAGGGGCTGGAGCTGCGGGTGGCCTGCTGATGGCTCCCCCCAACCCCTGCCCACCTGGGTCTGGTGCTGTGTGTGCTTTTGCTGCGTCTGTCCTCCCTTGTGACCAGTTTCTGCTGGACCTGGTTGTCCAGCCATGATCTTCTGACCATCGTGGTTTCTGGACACACATCTGTTGGACTGAGGAATTTGTGTTCCTGGCCACAGAACAGTGGCAACCTCTGCCTCAAGCAGTTCCTGGTCTGGCACTCCCCCGGGGAGGCCAGAGAGAACCAAGCCGTCTCCTGATGCAGAAAGTCAGCCCCGCTGGGCAGTGCTGGCCCAGGAAGTAGGGCCCTACCCAGCGGTGTGCCGACTGTGGAACACTGTCTGCCCAGGCGGGTCTGGCCACATTCCTGCAGCATGATGGTTGCCAGTTAGCTTTAGCTTCCTGGAGCGTGGAGGGGTCCTTCCCTGCCTAACTGACTTGTCTACAGGGCAGCAAGAAGACGCGTCCGTCCCTTGGAGTGTCCCAGGCATCCCCCCGACACCCCCAGGCGCCCCCCCCGATCCCCACAAGCAGCTGGGCTTTCACAGCCAGGTTACCAGTCTGGGGGACGACCCAGCCGCCGTCTGGATGAGCGCTGGGGCCTTTCTGCTCTGGGCTGCGGGGCAGACATTGTTTTGTGCTGGTCAGGCCCCTCGCCAGCCCGGCTCCCTTGGAGCCCCCCAAGACAGGAGACAGGCAGGAGGTGTCCCCTGAAGTGGCAGGGGCTGCTTGCTCACTGGCCTTCCCAGGACCCTGCCCAGGCGGGGCTGCTGGGCCCCAGGTTGAATTCCTGGGCCGTCGGCTGGCTGGGGCTCATGCAGCTTTCCCCTTGGCAGCCATCCGGGTGACCTGCACGGGTTCCTGCGGGGTCTCCAACAAGGCTAACGACGCAGCGTGGGTAGCGGAGGAGGACTACTTCAACAGTTCCCTGTCGCTGGCGGACAAGGGTAAGTCTGGGAGCCAGTTCCTGACCTGGTCCCAAGTGGTGACCCCTGGGGGCACCCCTTGGAGTGGGGCCTGCCTGTCCTCCCCCTTTCCTAGACCTGCCTCTTGGATCCTGCACTGGCCCATCTTCTCCCAGGGTTGTGGGCCCTGATGGGTTTCTCATAGGGGCTGGGTGGCTGAAGGGGCCACCTTCCACTTGTGCTGGATGTGGGTGGGCTCTGACTCCTGGCACAGCTGTTTCACCCTTGCCCCATTCCCAAACCACTCTCCTATTCCAGCCCTTACCCTCAGTCCTTCACCCAGGCCACAGCCCTGTGCTGCTGGTGACTGAGACAGGGAGACCCCGTGTGAGCTGGTCAGCTGCAGTCCCACTCTTATCTTGGCCCTGTGGCCACCTCAGGCCTCCAGAGGCCTGTCCCCACCGCCCCCCACCTCCCTCCTGTCTCTGCAGGGAGTCTGCCCGCTGGTGAGCACAGCTTCCCCTTCCAGTTCCTGCTTCCTGGTAAGAGCCCAGCCTGGACAGGCCTGGTGATGACCAACTGGTCCTGGGAGGTGGGCTCTGCAGGGTGAAGGCAGCCAGGTGCCAGTGCCTATTCTCTCCCCAGCCACAGCACCCACATCCTTTGAGGGTCCTTTTGGGAAGATCGTGCACCAGGTGAGGGCCGCCATCCACACGCCACGGTTTTCCAAGGATCACAAGTGCAGCCTCGTGTTCTATATCTTGAGCCCCCTGAATCTGAACAGCATCCCAGACATTGAGGTGAGGATAGCACAGTGACCTCCTTGGTGGGTCCCCAGCCTCGTGGGGGCTGGGGAAGAGCCGGGCAGGCACTGCTTCATCCCAGTGTCCTGTCCCCAGCTGAGGTGAGGGGGGCCAGGGTCTGGAGGCAGTGGCCTCTTTGCCCTGAGCTGACTGCTGGTCTCCAGGGGCAGGGCATGGCAGGGCTGAGGGGCTTGTCCTGATGCCACAGGGATCCAGCCTGCCCACACCTGCTAAGCCTCTCCCTGGCCCTCCCCCAAAGCAACCCAATGTGGCCTCTGCCACCAAGAAGTTCTCCTACAAGCTGGTGAAGACAGGCAGCGTGGTCCTCACAGCCAGCACTGATCTCCGCGGCTATGTGGTGGGGCAGGCACTGCAGCTGCACGCCGACATTGAGAACCAGTCAGGCAAGGACACCAGCCCTGTGGTGGCCAGTCTGCTGCAGGTCAGAGCCCCCGGCAGTTGCCCGGACTGGCCTCCTGGGGTGGGCTGGCAGCCTGCGCAGGCTCACAGGCTGGTCCTTCCCCAGAAAGTGTCCTATAAGGCCAAGCGCTGGATCCACGACGTACGGACCATTGCAGAGGTGGAGGGTGCGGGCGTCAAGGCCTGGCGACGGGCACAGTGGCATGAGCAGATCCTGGTGCCTGCTTTGCCCCAGTCGGCCCTGCCAGGCTGCAGCCTCATCCACATCGACTACTACTTACAGGTTTGGTGCTGGTGGGGGCTGGGTGGCCTGAGGCCTAGTGGCCTTGGCCGTGGCCCCTCATGCCCCACCTCAATCCTGTCCAGGTCTCTCTGAAGGCACCGGAAGCTACTGTGACCCTCCCGGTCTTCATTGGCAATATTGCTGTGAACCATGCCCCACTGAGCCCCCGGCCAGGTCCAGGGCTGCCTCCCTGGGCCCCACCCCTGGTGGTGCCTTCTGCACCACCCCAGGAGGAGGCCGAGGCTGCGGCTGGCGGCCCCCACTTCTTGGACCCGGTCTCCCTCTCCACCAAGAGCCATTCGCAGCAGCAGCCCCTGCTGGCCACCTTGGGTTCTGTGCCTGGTGCCCCCGAGCCCTGTCCTCAGGATGGCAGCCCTGCCTCATATCCGCTGCGGCCTCCCTTGTGCATTTCAACAGGTGCCACTGTCCCCTACTTTGCAGAGGGCTCTGGGGGGCCAGTGCCTACCACCAGCACCTTGATTCTTCCTCCAGAGTACAGCTCTTGGGGCTACCCCTATGGTGAGTCAAGGGCCAGGGCTTGGCAGGGAGGGGACGCCAGGAGCCCCATGCAGACCCTGCTTTCTCCCCGCAGAGGCCCCACCGTCCTATGAGCAGAGCTGCGGCGGCGTGGACCCCAGCCTGACCCCTGAGAGCTGACCCCGTGCTGCCTTCTCCAGGCAGGCCTGGCCTCTGCCCTGGGACTGGGGCGCCCAGGGCCTCGTGCCTTCTCTCTCGGCCTGGCCTGACCCACTCAGGACCTGCCCAGCCTCTGCTAGCTCCTCTGGCGTCCACCCTCTTCTCCCTGGGGCTGGGGTGGGGGTGGCAGGGAGCTGGGACCTGGAGAGACTCCTGTAAATAAAACGCTGTATTTGTAGAGCTGGGCCTCACCGGCCTCGCCTTGGGCGCCCTCCAGCCTCCAGCAGGGCCTGACCCTGACCCCATCCTGGGCTCTGCTCCTGCCAGGGCATAGCCCGCTCCTCGGGTACCCCTGCTACCCTGGGGTTGCGCTCAGGCTGGTTCCCTTTAACAGAGGACGGGGGCTGGTGCTGGGCCTTCCAGAGCCACCTAAGGAAACGTCCTTGGAGCCTGGCTCACGAACTGGGGCTCACGCAACCTTGGCATCTGGTTAAATTTGTGCCTCGGCTCCTGCTGTGTTTAGGCACCCAGGTTCCCAGGCGGCGTGGTGTGGACTTCCCCTGCTGAGAAACCTGTGGGCACGTGGAGGGCTTGCCTCGGCCCCTACTGGCATCATTGCCAGGCCTGGCTCTGAGGGACGCTGCTTCTCTCCTGCCCACATCTCCAAGACCTGAGAGGCAGGGTTCTGTGGAGCAGCGTTCCCAAAGGGGCCCCCAGGGAGGCCCTGTAATGCTGGCCAGCCTGCCTGGAGCGCGCTTCCAGAAACAACAGAGGTGGTAGTGAAGGATGACTCTGGGTTCAAATTCCAGTTCTATAGGACGAAGAGGTGGCTGTGGCTAGGTTTGTCAGTTACCTTATCTATAAAATGCACAGGACCAGGCCGGCACGGTGGCTCCCGCCTGTAATCCCAGTACTTTGGGAGGCTAAGGCAGGCAGATTGCTTGAGGTCAGGAGTTTCAAATCAGCCTGGGCAACATAATGAAACTCTGTCTGTACAAAAAAAAAAAAAAAAAAAAGCTGGGCATCGTGGCACATGCCTGTAATCCCAGCTACTCAGGAGGCTGAGGCAGGAGAACCGCTTGAACCCGGGAGGCAGAGGTTACAGTGATCTGAGATTGCGCCACTGCACTCCAGCCTGGGGGACAGAGCGAGACTCTGTCTCAAAAAATAAACAACCCCACAAAAAACTCCTGGGACTGTAGGGGACAGACAGCCCCCCACCCTCATAGCATGACAGTTTATTTCTCGAACAGTCCAGAGGGGCAGATCCTGGCGTCATGGCAGAGCTGTCATTCCTATGTAGTGGCTCCCATCCCTGGCTCCCAGATGGCTGTTAACAGCTTTCACCACTGCCCGGCCTAATGGTGGGACTTTTGAGGGACAGACTGGGAAGTAGATTGTCACTTTTTGTCTCTGACCTGTCCCCTTCCCATTGGAAATGTGGTCTTTAGCCACGCAGTCCTGTACTTGGCTAAAATTTTACTAATTGTGGGACGGTCAGCATGAATATTGGAGAACAGAAAGTACCACAGGTGGGGTACCTGCTGGAAGCAGTGTCGTCTGTGGTTGAAAGGAAGGCCTCCTGGGCTTGAATCCCATCACTGCTTCTCACCACTCCCTTGCTTCAGTTCAGTCACTTATAAAATGTGGGTAAGAGCAGTGCCTGCCTCTCAGGACCGACTTGAAGTTTGCAGGGTTAGCATGTCATGTGCTGAGAGCAGCACCTTGACAAGTGCTGAGGGGCACACAAGGGGAGCAGCTGATTGCAAAATGGAGTGAAAAAGCTGCCTGAAGCTGCTTCCCACACCTTCACTTAGGGTGGATGTTTGCTTGGTAAAGGATTTTTCTTCACATTTTAACTCCCTTTATTCAGTCAATAATTTTTTTTTTTTTTTTAAGATATCAGAGTCTCGCTCTGTGGCCCAGGCTGGAGTGCAGTGGCGCAATCTCAGCTCACTGCAAGCTCCGCCTCCCGGGTTCACACCATTCTCCTGCCTCAGCCTCCTGAGTAGCTGGGACTACAGGCGCCCGCCACCATGTCCGGCTAATTTTTTGTATTTTTAGTAGAGACGGGGTTTCATCGTGTTAGCCAGGACGGTCTCGATCTCCTGACCTCGTGATCCGCCCGCCTCGGCCTCCCAAAGTGCTGGGATTACAGGCATGAGCCACCGCGCCCAGCCCAGTCAACAAAATACTTTTATCTCCTGTACACCAGGTATTGTTCTAGGCACCATGGACTTACATTCTAGGGGGAGACAATATTCCAAATCAGGATGTGGAGAGTCAGATGTCACACACTGTGATGGAGCAAAGTGAGGCGAGGAAGACCGGCATGGGCGGCAGTCTCACTTCAGCTAGGGAGGAGAGGGAAGGCTTCCCTGCAGAGCTGATAGTTGAACTCCAGGATGGTAAAGAAGCAAGCCACAAAGACACTTGAAATAAAGGTTTCAGGGAAGGGACAGACAGCACCAGGGGCAGCAGAGAGGTGGGTGTGGGGCAGGGCGGGGCAGGAGGGTGCTAGTGTCTCCTGCGAGGGCTCAGGGTGCTCGGCCTGTCATGAATGGACTTAAGCTTTTTTTTTTTTTTTTTTGAGACAGAGTCTTGCTCTGTCGCCCAGGCTGGAGTGCAGTGGTGTGATCTTGGCTCACTGCAAGCTCCGCCTCCCGGGTTCACGCCATTCTCCTGCCTCAGCCTCCCGAGTAGCTGGGACTACAGGCGCCCGCCACCTCGCCCGGCTAGTTTTTTTGTATTTTTTAGTAGAGACGGGGTTTCACCGTGTTAGCCAGGATGGTCTCGATCTCCTGACCTCGTGATCCACCCGTCTTGGCCTCCCAAAGTGCTGGGATTACAGGCCTGAGCCACCGCGCCCGGCCTGGACTTAAGCTTTGACAGAGCAGTTGAGCTGTCCTAAAGAAACCTGGGAAGGTTCTCTTGGCACTTGGGATTGTCCGTTTCCTTTTCTGTCTCTGAGTGCACTGTCTATGCTGGACTTGGGATAATTCTCCGGGGTCCGACTCACCAGGAGACTCGGGTGTCACCCAGATTGACCTTCAAGACTCAGTTCTTGTCAGTACAGTACCCGTCCCCTCGGTTCACGCGACCATCCAGAAACCTCAAATTCAGTCCATGCTTGTTTTGGGTCTGGGGGCTGGGATAAGGCGGGCTGACCACAGCGGGGCATATAGCCTAAGATAGTTTCTGTAGTGCTGGGGGCGCTGTCCAGGGAAGGCTACTTGGTCTGCAGAAAAGGCCTTGGCTTGTGCATACCTGGGCAGCAGGTATATGGGTGGCAGGGAGAGCGGGGTAACCAGAGGGCACACACCCCCAACCGGAGCACCCCCCAAGTTGGCATCTCCACAACTGCGGAACCTCCCCCATCAGGGCAACCCTCCCGGTTGGGACACCGCCCCAGCCAGACACATCCTCCTAGCACAGCACCCATGCTTAGCCGGAGCCGCTCCCCCGCCAGGCACCTCCCCACCGGGCATCCCTCCCCAGTGGGACACCCCCCGCCAGTCCAGGCATCCCCGCCGTTCGGGACACCCCCTCCAGCCGGAGCACCCCTCGGCAGGAGCATTCCTCCCAACCGGGGGACCCCCGCCGCAACGGGAACCTGCCTGAACCAGAGCACCCTCCCGCGCCGGGGACACCCCACAGGCGGCTCCCCCGCCAGGCCGCGGCCCAGGGAGTCAGCCTTCCGCGCAAGCCGGCGAAATCAAAGTGCGTCCGGGGTTAGAGGTCAGAGGTCGGAGCCGCAGGTCTTTCTCCTCCTTCGGCCAGCCCACCAGAACGTCAATTTAGAATGAGATATGTGTTGAAAATGGGAAGGCTACTCCCCATCCACTACCACGACTCTGGCGGGCGGGTTCTCCGGCTCTAGGTCTCCTATCCCGCGGGCGCGCGTTCCGCTTCCGGCCGCCGCAGGCCCGGCGCCTGGGGCGCCGCACGCTTGGTCCCAGTGCGCAGGCGCCGCACCGGTCGGGCTCCAACGCGCAGGCGCGGGCGCAGGCGCAGGCGCAGACGTAGGCGATCGGCCCCGCCCCGACTCTGGGCCGCGAGGCGCGGGCGGGGCGATGGCGCGCGGGAGGGGCGGGGCCACGCTGCGGGCCCGGGCCATGGCCGCCGCCGATGCCGAGGTGAGCAGCAGGGCCGGCGGGGGGCGGCGCGGGGGCGGCGGGCAGCGGCGGAGGCGGCGCGGGGGCGAAGAACCGGGCCCG